>NW_028324300.1:617500-917500 GCF_058129835.1 Hydra viridissima
TATCGCCACTTTGATAGCCTAGTTAATTGAGAGTCTTGCTAAAGTGCCACCGGCCGCTCCAGCTGTGGCGTCTCTTGGGCCTGGTCCAAAGCCTCAAGGCCTGAACCAAAAGGAAAAAGAGCCGAGGACAGGCTTGAAGACGCGCCTTTATTTCATGGATCTTCCGGTCGTTGCCAACGTAGGTTTTCTCGCCGAGAATCTCTGGCTTTCTCTTGCTGCTGGCGCAGGAATCATGATCGCGGCAGTAAATTAATATAACCAATACCGCAAAAGGAATGTAAGAGAAGAGAAAAATGAAGATATATTTAGGAAATGGTCGTCATCGGGGATTGATCTAACATAGACCTACTGGAAAACCTCAAGATCTACATAAAACCCGGTACTAGGGGTAAAGATGCCGCACTCCCAGGTTTAACGAACAGGCCACCAAACCGTAGCGATGGTTGTTATCTTGAGCGAGGAAAGAACTACTATCCAAAACCCGGTTTTAATGAAAAATTTTGTATGAGCCATCTACGCCTTTTCCAAATGTCATCTTGGGAATAGCAGACGTCAAACAGACGGAAGAGACACTCATAATCACAAACGGTATTTTACGGAGTCCGATAAGAATTTTTGATAATGAGATACCATCAGTTACACTAACGCTGGTTTCTCGTTTAGGCTGGTGTATAGGAATGTAATACTAACCTATTGCTTTAACAACATATTTCCACCATGGAAGTGGAACGACCCCCTCGAAACTGTTATTTATACAATCGTTGTAAGTTTCGCGGTAAGCATGGCCTCAGCAGAGTGTGAATCTACCTTTACTTTACGGTTAGGAGGAGTCTCTGGCATTTTGGAGTTGTGCTGCCTAATTCTAAAGATTCAGATCCATAGAAAGCCGAGATTGCTAATACGGCATTCGAGGAGATGAAATAAGAGTATGGGGTTCCAGCCGGGAAGGAGCTACAGACATGGGCATGGCTCAGAATAAAATCGGTGCAAGTTTCTTATTTGGCTTTCCTTTGTGAAGAGCTTGAAGTAGGGAAAAGCACCCATTAGGTTTTAGAACTGTTGCAACACAAAGTTCTTTTCTGTCCTGCACGCAAACTCTGCCATTATATTGTAGGTGATAAAAGTACAGTTTTAACAAGTTTAGGTCATCGTCATTCTTTTCGCATCAGAATATTTGCTTAAGCAACAGTTTATCTTCCTTTTCATTTGATACGCTCCCCCTGGTATTTTTACAATGTGATAAATTCATAAAAATATTTTACATGGTCTTGTAAAATATTTTTATGAATTTATCACATTGTAATAAACTATACTAAAACAATGTTAAAATTTTTTTAAATAGGTAGTCAGTTCTTTATTTAGCAAATCACATTGACTTCTGAAGCAATCGTCTCACCAATGATATCTTGTTAAGATATCTATCAAATTTATAGTGCTAAAAGTCATAAAAACACTTGAATGATGCCATACACTTACCAGAATGAAAAGCTTGAAAAGCCATTTTAAACTTTTTAAAAAAAAAAAATTAGAAAGAAACAAACGGCAAACGTTCAAATAAGGAAAGATCCAATATGGCTTGCCATTATGTCAATAAACTGATAACAATGTTTACTGTTTTTCGAAAGGAACGAGTGTTACTGTATCAATATAGAGCCGGTAGTTAAACCAACACCATTGAGTAGTGGTGTTGTTAAAAAGTTAGCTGTCTGCGATTCTTGTAAAATATGGGCCATTAGGAACTGCCTGAAAAATTGTATAATTTTTCTATACACTGGACATAGTTTTTTCAATTTTTTTACGATTAATAACGATTAAAATAAAAGTTTCTGAATAAGTTGATTAAAATGAATTTGATTTAAAATAATTTTTATATTTAGACAAACAGATTTACTGTTTTTCAGAAAAAAATTTCGACACCGATCAAACCTTATGCTATTTTGTTTTCAAGACACCGCAGAGCTGCTCTATTCGATTAAAACTAATTGATTTCGATTGAAACAAATTTTAACAACTTTACGTATAAGTATGTCACACCAAAGTACTAGCTGTTTCAAACGCCTATAGAGTTCTATTTTAATGAACTTCAGAAAATTAGATTTGGTTTCAATAACTAATACAAAAAGTTTTATTAGAGTCGTTATTAATCATAAAAAATTGAAAAACCAAATCCCTGTGTCCAAATATTTCTTATACATTGAAAATGTCCGTTCGAATATCGTCGTATAGATGATTTGTGCGGAAGATATTAAGTAAAGCGGATATTGACGGAGTTTCCTTGAAATCATGTAAATAAGGCGTGAGCGGTTTTTTTTAAGGTCTTAGAAGTATTTTTATGGATTTTGATTAATATTTACTGTACAAAGATAATGTAAAGAAGAATTTTTTAGAAGAGAAAATATGGAAGTGATTGTGAACGCTGTGAGATAGCTACACACATCGATTGCAAAAAAAAACAAAAATAGCTAATTTAAAAAGCTAATGTAAGTAAAACACACTGAAAGCAAAATTTTATTGCAGAAAAGTTTCTCTGTACATAATTATATTGTAAATAAATTTATAAAACGTCTTTTTGTTTACAGAAAAAAAAAGATTTTAGCAACACCAGATCAACAGCGACGAACGATGTTTTCAAGTTTTACGTTAAATCTAACCTGTAATGAAAAGCTATATTATAAAATCATGCTAAATATAATTTTATTTGTGTGCGTGCTTGCGTGGGTGTGTGTATATGCGTGTGCTAGCATATACTAAGTAATGTTAGCCAATAAACATTAAAATTTTAAATACAACTGAAATGAAAAATACAGCAAATTAAATATTTAGAATCTATTTTAAAATCTTATCAGTACTTATTAAATATTGGCCCATAGTTTACTTTAAACAAATATTCTTTACGCTATTTCGGCTTTCAAAAAAATAAAAGCTACTGATTGGTTATTGAAAAATATTCAACTAGTATAAACTTTAAGTCCGGTATAGCGTTTTTAATTTACTGCCGTAAAAATTTTACTGCGCAGCAAAATTCCAGCGTTGAAGTTTTACGGCGCAGTAAAATTTCAACGTTGGAATTTTACTGCTATCGTTTTTATTTTACTGACTTTTTTAATATACAGTTTTTGTCGTTAATTTTTTCGGCGTTTTCAAGATGTACAAAAGTATTAACTTTCATGATATCAGGAAATATTTGAATGACAAAAAGTTTTCTGAAGATATAAATGAGAGAGGAAAAAAGGAAAACTTTAAAAGGCAATGTAAAAATTTTGCAATCATAGACAACAAATTGATGTATTCCAAAAAAATATTGGCATGGTAAGAAAAACTTTTTAACTAATTCAAAATTTCAAAGAGTATTTTAACGTTTAAAACATTTTTTAGTTCTAGTTATTGTTTTTATTTAAATGTCTACAAACAAACTTTTGTTTCTTGAAGGTGATTGTGGTAACAGATTAAGAAGAGCAATTAAACATAGTTAAAGAAGTTCATGAGGGTCTAGGAACTTCAGAGAAAGCTGTTGCATTAGCCAGTCACCTTGGTATTAATGCTGTTAGAAAGCAAATATCTTCAAGTTTTTTTAGCACTCAATAGTGGAGGATATCACAATGCATATAAATCAATGTGAGCGATGTCAGAAAACCTCCAACAGAAATCTTAAAGTGTCTCCTGCTTTAAAACCTGTTAAAGTGGAACAACAAGTAATGAAGCAAGTTGGTGTGGATTTAATTCAATTACCTGAATCAAATGGATTCAAATTTGTGATTGTTCTTATTGATTATTTTTCTAAATGGACTGAAGTTGAACCTCTAAGCAACAAAACAGCGGTATCAGTAGCATCCTTTCTCTATAAGGTTATATGCAGACATGGTTGCTTTAAAATACAAATCAGTGATCAAGGTCGGGAGTCTGAAAACTTTGTATCCATTGCATTACATGACATGACAGGTACTCAGCAGCATGTTACCTCGGCTTACCATCCACAAGCCAATGGCCTTGTAGGGAGACAAAACCAAACAATTAAGAAAGCAATCATTAAGGTCTTAAATAAAAATGTTAAAAATTGGGTGTCAGTTTTAGATGGAATCCTTTTTGCTCAACGTGTCAAAGTGCATGATTCAATGGGGTACTCAACATTTTTCCTCATTTATAACCGACAACCCTGCCTTCCAATCGATGTAAAATACAAAGATAGACTCAATGATGACGAATATAATCCTGTATGTGATAAAGAGGTTTTACAAGAAGCTTTAGAAATGAAAAGAGGAATTGAAGAAAAAGCCATGAACAATATTGTTTGTTCACAAAAGAAACAAAAAATTGACTATGACAGAAAGCATGCAACAGCATCAAAATATTGTGTTGGTCAGAAAGTACTTTTAGGAAATCTTAAAAGAGATGATAGGAAAGGTGCAAAAATGACTTTCTCGTGGCTGGGTCTAAATGAGATTCTTGATATTTTATCAAATTCTACATGCTTATTAAGGAACAGTAAAGGGAATAACACATTGAAAAAGAAACACTCTCTACATCATCTTAAACCATTTGTTGAAAAGGAAAGTAATTCAAAAATGTCTGAATTATCTTTAGAATGTGGTGATAAAGATGAATTTCAACGCCACCTTAACCTAATGAAACATTCCTCAAAAGATATTCGCCAGAAAATTGCTGAAAAACTTGCTCTCAGAATATTTGTTATGCCAGATCTTATTGATGGAAAAGAAAATGATGTACCTGTGAAAATGCATGCACGCAAAGCGCATGGAAATAGCTTTTTTCGAGCAATTTCGTTTTTGCTGTCAGGTTCTGAATGTCAACATGTATGTGTTTGTGATCTGGTTGTGAAACACATGACAACAAAACCTTGCTCCAGTCTCTTATCAGGATATTTAGGTGATGACGCGGAAAGTTATCTCACCAAGAGCTGCATGGCCGCAGATGGTATATGGGCTACAGATGTAGAGATTCTTGGTACTGCAAATTTTATTGGAATTGATAAAGCGGTGTGGTCATTCACAGGACAAAAACTAACATGGCTGAAATATCCGGCTTCCACTAAACTTGACCAACTAACATCTCATGCTATTCTTTTAGAAAATAAAAACAATAATCATTTTAATGTTATTTGTTACTAAAAACTTTAAAGTGAGAAAAGTTTATACTGAAATAAAATGTTGTTGTTTCCATTTGTTTTTCATGTTATTTTAGAAGTATATGCAGTCCTATTGAAGTATATCTGAACCCATTCGTCAGATATATACGTCAATAATTTATGGCCTTTAGTTATTGGTAAACATATTTGATATATGTTTCTAAATGTAAAATTTTCCAATGCTAAGGATAAGGGAAAATGCATAACTTTACACAAAAAAGTGAATCAAAATCTAGCCTAGAAAGTAAACTACCATTTAATGTATGCATTAAATAATAAGAGTTTCATAGGAAGAAAAATTGAAGTTTCCTTAGTTATATAAAGCATGTATATTTTTACCCGCCCCTTCCACAAACTTTAACATCTCTTCTTTTCTTGGAAACAGTAAGAAAAAAACAATCGCAGTAAATTTTTAACATTAAAATCTTACTGCGCAGTAAATTTTTAACGTTATAGTTTTACTGCGCAGTAAATTATAACGTTAAAACTTTATTGCGCAGTAAAATTATAACGCTAAAAATTTACTGCGCAGTAAAATTTTAACGGAGTAAAATATTGACATGACACCGGATATGCCGTTTCTTGACTAAACGGACACAGGAATAAATCTAAAACGCTTTGTCCCACTTCCTGACGTTTATCAAACTTGAAAAGGCAGCTTCAGGTTTATAAAGCATAAACAGAAAGGAAGCAAGAACTTCGTGTAAAAACTGTGAAAAACTTTTAAAAATATATAAAAATATATATAGAAATAATTTTAAAAATGTTGATTTTTAAATAAAAAGAAATAAAGGCAAAATCAATACTTTAAAAGACTGAAATCAATTCTCACGGCCCTTCAAGAAATTAAATTAGTGACAACTAAAGCTACGATTAAATTTTTAACGTTATACTTTTTTGTAATTTATCAAAGCTTTAACTTGAAATATATATTTAAATTGGCCATTTATTTTCGCATCGCTTTAACTTTTATAATAGTAAAGCATAAAAAGTCTGTCGACAAAATTTTACCTTTGAATTAACGAGTACTTCCCTAAGAGAATTGTTGTTATTTAAAAAGCCGGGAAGCGAAGAAATTTCCACATTATCTCTCAAATCCAAAGTCTCCAGATTATTAATTTTGCAAATGCTGGATGGCACAACTTTTAAAAAGTTTCCAGCCATATTTAACACTCTCAGGCTGGCTCCATTAAAACAGTTTTCTAAATTAGAAAGCTTGTTCTTACTCAAATCAAGATATCTCAAGTTAGGACCCCATTTATCGATTTTTGGCAACTCTTTCAGTCCGTTCTCCGAAATATTCAAAGAAACAAGGTGAGGTAACTCAAACAATTCTCGTTTTAGTAGCGAAAGCTTGTTGACGCTTAAATCAATTTCTTCAAAATCTACAAAATAAACCAACCAATTGCTTTGAATTTCTTTAATGACTAACCCACGCCATTTAAGTTTCTTCTTTGCTTCATCAGAAAAGAAAACTTTTAACAAAAGAAATGCAGCTTCGAAATTCTTTTTCTGTAACGCTAGACTAACAGCAAACTCGGGTTGAATTTCTCTATTCGTAATAACTGATCTGTTTAAAACAGCTTTGATTAAAATATATGTACACATGCGTTTATATTTATATATATATATATATATATATATATATATATATATATATATATATATATATATATATATATATATATATATATATATATATATATATATATATGAAATAACATTAAAAAATTTGTTAAACAAACCTTATTGAATTATCTGTTAATGCGAGCTTAATTTTATCGGAGAGATTCAAATCCATATTCGAAGATTGTGGTCGGTTCTCAAGTAAAATCTCTAGAAGTCTGTAATTATTTTCAGTTGCCGCCCAACATAACAAAAGCATGGCTGTAACATTATGACGATTTGCTAGAAGTGACTCGTGTATGATTGTTAAAACGTTTGTCGGAAATTTGTACATAACGTACCCCACAAATATAGGATTGTTCTTTTTGGAAGCTAATTCTAGGCACAAATCGAAGCATTTTTGAGTGACCTCACTGGTTATTGTTGAGTCTAAGAGGTCTCGGAGATCCTGATCTCGGTCATTTTTCAATGCATCTTAAGAAAATAATATAGAAGCACATTATGCTTTTTCAAAAACTCATGCGAAATGTAAAGAAAAGATAAAAACAAAGATAACCCAATTGCAACAACCAAGTAATATGAAAATCAGTCATTAAAATCTATATCAGTCTAACCTATAATTTCATGCGTTTTCAACATTTGCATCACTTTTCTTTTGTGATCGATTTCAGCTAATTTTAATGGTGTTCTTCCAAGATCGTCGGTGAGCTTATAATCTGCACCCAGTTTAAGTAACAAATCAACACATTTGGAAGAGCGAGCTAAATGGAGAGGTGTGTACCCGAAAGACCCAGCTTTGGCATTTATTTTTGCTCCGACTTGTACAAGTTTTTCTATTTTGGTGAGGTTATTTTTTATGACGGCTTCATGAAGTGGAGTAATATGTTGGTTACCGGATGGAGTTTCAAGATATTCTTTATATTCTAAATTTTAAACTGGAAAGTTTTATATTTCCAAAGTTGATAAATTTAGTGAAGAAAGTTTAAAAAAAAAGATAACAAATTTAGATTTACCCCTGCCGGACCGATCTTCGATGTACCTAAAAAAAGTTTACTTTGCAATATCAAACGAGGTTTTTAAACAACACTACATATACACACAAACAGACTTGCACACAAGGGAAATTTTCTCCAACTTAAAATTGGTCTGTAGCCAATTTTGAGTCGGAGGCGTACAATTAAAGTGGCTAGTAGTCAGTGATGTAATAAGAAATGAAAACAAAACAAAACAAAAATACAACAATTTTTGGGATTTTAAAGTTTCACACTCAACTGCTAACATTAACCAGGATATAAACAAAAAAAAAAAGGCGGTTAAAAAACAGAAACTTGGCGAGTAATGACTTTCGTCGTCATAAAAAGTAGAAGAGGTGTGGTTGTCTCACTTTTTAATTTCAGAGCTGTGTAATTTAGGATGAATCGTTTTTGTAATATTGTACTGACTTTATAAATTTTATTTTATAATATTTAATTGCTTTTTTAAAGAAATAAAACTTATTATTTAATGATAGCCACTGATAAAATAAATTTATTTTTTGGTCAAAAAAACCTGCCCTAAATAAATTTAAAGCTCTTGTAAAAAAATCAGCCTATATTACCAAATAAACTTATCTAACTCAAAAAAGTTACACACTATTCTGTTTGCTATATCAAGCTGCTGCAGATGACCAAAATTAAGTTTCAAGCCTTTAATATTTATTTAATTATTATAATTATTTTATTTATAATATTTTTCTAATTTTTATTAAAAAAATATTTTCTTGATTCTATTGAAATTAATTTTCTAAAATAATGATATCAAGTCCTTTAATAAAACCTACAACTAGGAAGCAAGCAGAACTATGGTTGATTGGTCAAATATCTCCGATATTGAGTGCGATTATATTGCCAGAAGGATGCTAGGTGTCAACTCTCAGTATCTGATGATGACACAAATAAATGCGTCTCCGATTAAGGCGAGAAAATCTACAGGTTGAATTGGATGATTTTATCATCAAACACGCGCAGATTTTTTAACCTCAGTGGACTTTCAAAAAATTCCTAACTTAGGGTGCTAAGCTAAGGAGAAAGATGAAAAATACAAACTTGTCGAATCAGGGTGAATTTTATGAAATCTGTTTATAATATAACGGAGCGCGTCATAACTCTAACGGACGAATATGACTTTTCACAAACAATGAAAAACAAAAACAGTTTTAGATGTTGATTGTTAAATAATATCGACTTGGTTACTCTGATTAACACAAAAACACAGACATGCTGAATGGTTTTGATTTTTTTCACTGAGAGATTAAAGAAACATTTCACTTACTTTTTAACAACATTTCTTAAAGTTGCAGTTTTCTTTTAAATTCCTAATATATAGTTTTGGCATTTAGATATAATGGCAAACTTTCATTGGCATGCAGTATCGACAAGATTTGCATAAAAACGTTTTTAATTGATTGTCCATAAACAAAACAAGTTTTGAGGGAACCCTGGGCATAATTTTAATTTGCTTGTAAATTTAAATTGCTGATATTTTCAAATCATATGAAAAAGAAAAAATGTACTGCTGGTTTTTATGAAAATGAGAACTTTTTTCCACATTTTCGACCCATTTTCTAAAATACATCCACAGGCAAGCATCCATTATTGTGAAGAGGGAAAATGAGAAAATTTTAAATATTATCTTTAAGTTTTTAACCAATTCAAACATATAACATTCGATCGAAGAAAAGAGCGAGTCAACCAAAACACCAGGTTGACACACATGTTCAATTACATGAAAAATGAATAAGTCCCACCATTAATGTCTAAAACTGTTTTTGAAAACACGACAAAAACGCGAAAAAAAACAGGAAGTACAATGAAATGAGTTTAATAAGTAAAGTTATCGAAGGTTTTGAAGCCATTCTGAGACAACGACAAACAAAACAAATCAAAAGAAAACTAGTAAAACTTGTTTTAAAGAACCATGTTTCAGAAGTTGAAACAAAAGTACTAAACGAACTTGGAGAAAAAGAAATCTCTAGTCTGTACGAGATTTCAAAAATAACATCTGCTGACAGATGGAAAAGGAACGGCTGGTTTTTACAAGATTTTTTATGATTTTTACTTACAGATTTTTTTAAGATTTTTTATTTCAGAGTATTTGGGGAGATTTTGATGAAGAGTTTTATTTTAAAAAGAGTTTTTGAAGATATTTATAAAAAAGTGCTTTAAGAGATTTTGAGTTTTTCTCCTGATAAGAGAATTTTAAGAGAAAAAAAAACTTTTAGAGATTTTAAAGTGGATTTTTTGAGAAAAGAATTTTGAAGATTTAAAGAGAGTTTTATGAGAAGAATTTATGGAAATTTTAAAGAGTACCTTATGAGAAAAAATGGTAAGATAAAATATTTGAGCGACTTTAAACATGCGTAATTATCTGTATTAATGTATTATTATTTGTATAAGTTGATATTAAGAGAATGTATCTTGCTGAGAAATAGTTGAGAAAATTTATTAAGAAAAATAAGTAAGAGAAGAAAAACCAGTAGAAAGTATTTTTATTTTTGTTTGCATTTTGATTACGGCAATTTTATTACTGTTACTTTATGCGTTAGTAAATGTTATTGAAAATTCTGACGCTCCTACCGCGCATCTACCAAATCTGCGCAACACACGGACAGTCCTATCTCACCCTACCACATTTTATCATACTTGGCTACTCCTCACATCACAGTTGTTATCTCACTTCTGCATCACTCTAAATTACTCTCTAAATTACACTAAAATAACTAACATAAAAACATATGAAAACCTGCCCTCACACTGATGGTCCTACCGTGATCAACTTTATTCACTCATAAATCAGAGAGATATTTGCACCGTTCACACTTTAGACTCTTTCATTATTAACTATTTTCAAACATTTAAATAACTTATTTTTGAAACAAAGACGAAGAAAAAAAAAAATTGAGAAGAAGAGAATAGAAAGAAATTTTTTCAAACAAATGGAAACTCATTTAGAAAACATTTAAAACATCATTTTTTTCAATCAGGTTCACCTCATGACAACAAAAAAATATCAAGCTTCCACAGCAAAACAAGAAGCGGAAGCTTTTCTGGTGAGAAAAAAAGATGACAGAAACACTCTTAATTGGTTAGAAAAGATTACAAGCTCATTAAGACCGACAATCAATAAGTCTAGCTAACCACAATTTAACGGAGGACCAGATGACCACATTAAAAAATTTTCCTTTAATGTAAGAGAACTGCCACATTTAACGAACGGCACAATAACGAACAACTTTGTGTTTTTCCACTTTGTTTAGATAAATCTGCTCCAATATTTTATGAATCCCTACCAAGTAAAAAGAAGCCAAGATTTACAATTAATCCAACAAGCTTTTCAAAACGAGTATGAAACACCAGAAAGTGTTTGGATTAAGAGAACTCAACTTTATGGACTAAATGAAGGAGAAAAAGGGCTTTAGCATTTTATAGCAAGTTTAGAGAAGCTGTCGCAAGAATTAAAAGTTTCGGAAGAAACTAAAAGAGATCTTTTTATTCAAGAAGTTTATTGAAGTTTAAAGAGAAAATTTCTTTTAAGGTAACCAGAGACATACACACAGTCAGAATTGCTAGAGTAAATAAATCAGTTAACACTGATGACGACGCTCGCATAGTTGAAACCTTAATAAAAACGATATAAAAAAATTACAAAACCAGTCGACTAATCTTAACTCTGTATCTTTAGCCGATAGCAATACACAACCCGAGGTAGCGTATAGGGCAGCACCTGCAAATTTAGCTGATCCAGAAAATGCAACTAGAGATGTTGCAAGGCTCAAAAATGAGACCAGAATGTTAGAAGTTGGCCAACTGAGACAAACGAATAACAACTTTGTCCAAAATCAGGATCACATCCCAATTATAGTAAATCAAACAAACTGCTTTACATGAAATAAGAAGGGACACTTAGCTTTATAAAGTTTATAATTTTCTCATTTTCCGTCCTCTCGTTATTCTAGATTTAAAACATGAATTTGAATCAAACCTGTTTATTATTAATTTAGCTTGTTTGTAAGCCACACCACTGTAGCCACTATTGCTGTAAGAAAATGATTCATCATTTTTCCAAATCTCACTGAAGATATTGTTGCTGTTTACACAGACTTCTACATCAAACAGCTCCGTCTTAACTACTTGCTTTTGCTCCCACTGCTTAACAATTGCACTTAACGTTCGGTTATCTATCGTTTTGGTAAACATAATGATAGTGAGGTTCTTCGTGCATCTTGCAATAGCTTGCACAACATTTTGATAAAGTGCGGACTTGTTTGAATCAAGAACAACCATCAGATTTTCACATTCCATTCCTCGAAAAGCTCTTACATTTGTTATAAGCAACTTTTCATTTAAAAAGTGCTCCACTGCTTTATCCTTATCTGTCACCGTAACACATTTTGAACCATTTCCCTGGGAAGTATACTTAACGTAAGCGTTTTTATTATCATTAAAAAAACTAATCACCTTCGCAATATATTCGCAATCATTTTCATCCATGCAGAGTATAACCTTTTTACCTAAAGCCAAACAGTTAACCAAAATATAAACCGTAACAAAAAATTAAATGCTCAAAATTTACCTTTGTGCTTTAAAATCGCATACAAATCTACAGTTACACACACAAAGATAAATCATTACCTTCTTCATTTCTAATCTTCTCACACAAAGTAAACAACGCATAGGCATTTGTTTTTGGATTGTTTGATGGTATAAACCGTTTTAAGACTGGCTTGTCATGGTCAATTGAATGACCGAGATCGGATTTATCTCCATATGTAAACTTCATACGAAAGTTTGATCGAATAAAAACATTGAACCAAGGTTTTTTTACGATCTTTAACGCTTCATCTAAATCAGGCTCATAAAAAATAGTTTTGTCTTCGCATGATTCTGACTTGTATTCCGACTCATTACTCAAGCCTGGCTTGATGCTAGTCTCTTCATCCGAGTCTGATCTATTGTCAAGCAAGCCTCTCTCATCTTCTGACTTTTCATTCTGATTACAGATTTTACTTGGAAAAACAGACATGCAACAAACCAAACTGTTCCTTGACTCTTCATCCGAGTCTGATCTGTTGTCACGCTCATTGTTAGTATTGTTGCTTTGAGACTGTAATCTATTATTTTTATGGACTGCTCGTTCTTCAGTATACTCGGAAAATGGTCTATCCAAATCTTTACCTAAGAACAGTTTCTTTTCCTCTCTTGAAGCAACTTCTTCGGCAACATTGATAAGCTCGTTTATCGACACAGTTGTGCGCATGGTGTAAGGGAGTTCATAGACATCCATTCCAGTTTCCTTAAACATGTGAGTTTTGTACTCGATATTGTTTTTTTTGCGGGTGGCTTTCATTGTTTGAGGAATCAACACAAGGAAACTTTCTTTAAACTCATTATCTAACAAACTTTTTATTTCTCTTGCTTCCTCCTCAGTTAACTCCTCTCCGTTATATTCATCAACGATGATGTGCAGTTTATGATGCGAATGTTGTGTTCTCAGTTCTTTTAAAGAATCTGATAAACGCTTTTTTAAATGCAAAATATTTATGCCTTTGCTTGAGATTTTAGGTGATTTAAAGTTTTTCATATAGCTATCAATTATACTGAGCGAATCGTGGGAGATATAATATATAATTGAGTTATCATCAGACTCTTCTAGCTTTCTTTCAAGTTTTAGTATAGCCATCAACGTTTTCCCGCTCCCATAATGACCAGTAATAATGATGTGGTTTTTTGGAGACTCTAATGTTTCCCGCTGCTTTTTATATAAAAGAAGAAATCTTGATTCGATATGAGAATTTCTGTCATCACCTGGTAAAAAACATGGCATGTAATCTTTAACCGCTGCAAGATATGTTACCACTCTACTACACACGACTTCAAATATATCTGAGTCATTATCTTCCTTTAGCTCCATCCTATGAATGTTTATAAAATCAATCCTAAATTTAATAAAGTCTAAAAACTTCTTTTCATTGCTGATTTCTTCAAAAAAAATAAAAAGATTTGTGTCTATGCGATCTTTAACAATATCTTTTCGAGAAGCAAAGTCTTCTCGCTTAATTTCCGGAGCAGCAACAAACGCCATGATACATGCGTTGCTATCTTCCAATTTATCTTTATTCATAAAATAAACTAAACTCGCATTGAAGAACGAGTCTTCTAACTCGGCTTTCGGATTATTTAACGCTTTTGCGATTTGGATAAATAACAGTACGTTTTGTTTTTGCATATAAGCAAGGAAACAGTCGCGATCTGAAAGTTCTCTCAAGTGATTATTGCATCTAAAAAACTGAGAATGGTGGTGGCTTGGGTTATACTTACATACCAAATATGATCCAGAGGAACCATGATTTAATGAGCTACATAGTTTATCTAACAACTGAACCATAATTTCATTGTTGTTGATGACAATAGGTTCGATGATTCGATCATTTTGGTCTTCAAAGTTTCTTTTAAAGTAATCTCTTGACTTTTTTTGATATTTTTCAAATGACATAATGTTTAAAATAGATCCATTTTCCACTAAGTATCTGAGCTCTTTTGGTTGCTCGCAAAAAATACATTCAGAGGATTCAACGCTCTCGGCATTGTAACCAAAGAAATATTTTGTATCCCAAATAAATAACGAAGCTAAATGTTAAACACGTTATATGCACGTTTTAATCAAATGCTCGTTATAATCTTGCAACGTCAAAAGTTAGTTTAGGGGAAACATACCTTTTGGTCCTTCATTTCCTTGCCTAAAAGAATAATTTAAAGTTAGATATGCGTTATTCTACCTTTTTCTGCTTCTACCTTTTTTTATTCACCTATTTTTTATTTCCTCGAGTTATAATCAAACTTGAAATATAATGAAATGAAAATTAAATAAAATGAAAACAAAATCTCACTTTTTCTTGAAATGTTTTCTGCATCTTTTTATTACATCATCACGACCTAAATTAACAAGCGCCTTAAATATAATAGGCCATTCATTTCCATGATGTTTCAGATTAAGTTGTGTGTTGTATAGACAGATTCTCTCATACTTGATCGCCGTTTGTTTGTTGATAGTAATGACATTTGAATCATCCAATCCAATAAGATTAGCATATCTATACCCTTCTTCTTGCAATTCCACTGCAAGAATGTCTCGTATTGTTGCGTCTAATATTTCTTTAAAAGAGAAAATGGCTGTAAAGACCTTGATGTTTTCATCTTTAATTATAATAAAATTGCGTAGATTAGTAACATTAAGTCGATAAAGCTTACCTCCGCTAACAGACATTTTAATATTAATTTGCATGCAGTAGAGGTAGAGGATCTAAATACTACCAAAAAAAAAAAAACGAAAGAAGTGAAATACTCTCGTATGCAAAAAAAAACATCAGCTGTGATATAAGCTATTAAATGATATGAGCATCTTGTACAAACTTTTAGCTGATGTATGAGCTGATAACTGATAGTAGACTGTTTGCACGTTATAAAATTTCATAGTTCGTTTCGAACTGTGCAAATAGCCTTCTACCATTATGTAAACAATTGTTATGTTTAGAAAGAGAATCTTTTATATTTCATGAGATGTTTGCTGTCTTCTTCGGCTAGTAAATTTTGATCTTAACTTAGCTCCACTACTCACGCTATTTAAACTCTGTTTCCAACTAGACAGTTAAAAATTTTGTTCAGAACTCTTTTTTAAACGTCTTCTAGTTCTTGTTTTAGGCAATGTTTATCTGCGGACTGATTCGTGCCATTTTCCAGAGTCTGTGTACGTGTATCTACTAATTTGCCTTGGCAGATATTTTGTAATCCTGCTCAATTAAAATTAAAGTTCTCCCAAGCATCGTCATCGTTTTTCAACGGTGGACGATAAAAGATTTTACAACTTTCTACAAAATTTTTCATTTTCTACTTATCAATTTAGAGTTACTTTGGTCTCTAAAATGTACTTGATTCCACGTTTCCATAAACCAAGTACTCTTTTCCTTTCATTTTTTGGAGCATTTCTCACTTCTAATTCTCAAAATTGGTTTCAATATTGCTAAGACTGGAGCGAAATTTTATACCTGCTATCTGTGACTTAGTTCCCTCGCTTAGAGCTCTTCAACCCATTTTTTTGCATATAAACTTTCAAATCTTGTCAAGATTATTTTAAAAATTTCTAAGTATGATTTAACTTGTTGTCAATGACATTTTTTTTTAGAATGTATTAAGCAAAATAATTAATGCAACAATACAGCATCTATATATAAATACAAAAAAATTAGGATATCTTATTACTATTCGAAACCATATTAGTCATGATATATTCTGACCACACCTAGCAAACCGTTGTTATGCTGAATGGAATTGTGTGAATCGAGTCAAATTGCTGTGGTAACGATGGGTCCAAATCTTCTCACTCATTCAGAAATATTGGTCAATTGTAATCCAAAAACTGTTCTAGAATGTTAAAAAAACAGAACGCACAATGTTTTCAAAATGGGATTTTCATTCTCGAAAGGTGACTCAAAATGATCAGAAGCAAATGTATACCTACAAAAATCAAATCATAAAAACTTAAGAGAAAAATCATTGATCCTTGAATACTGGTTAATTTGTTAATGCGTAAAAGTAAAGATCGATTCTACACCCATTTAATAACCTTTAATTTGTTACCCTAGTTGTTAAAGGATAAAAGTCATTGCTTATTTACTAAGCATACGATGCCTAGTTTACAGGCATCAAAAAGAAATGAACAGTCAACTTTGAAAATGACATTTTAATTTGAATAAACAAGAGTAAGAGATAGGTTTAATATCTACAAGGATTAGAAATAAAAAGAAACAAATCAAAAGGGAAAAAGTACCGCAAAGATGAAAAACAAAAGCATTACTTCCTGCAAAAGTTTTTGATATTGAATATGTTTGGGTAATTCTAAATAAACAGCTCGAAATCAGCAAACTTTTGCACTATGACCCTTCGGATTTTTTTCAATTTTCTCATTTTAATGTAATAAATGAAGCAAGATTTATTTCTAAAATATGAAACCATAAAGCAAAGCGATCGTGGAAATAAAAAAAAAAGTTACATAAATTCAAAATGATTAACAAAGAATACATTTTTTGAATTAAAAAAACAAAGATCTTTTTTAGAATGATGTGAAGTTGATGACAAAATTCTTAATTTTGAAGTTTGTATGTTCCTAACAAGTTAAATTTGTTCTGTGCCATGCATGGAGCAAATAGTCAAAATACAGGTGTAAAGTAGAAGTTACAGTTGTAAGTTATCAGCGACTTTTTACAAACCATTCAAGTATGTAACTAGGTTTGAGCCTTCCCTGGCCCTCAGAAGTTTTCCTCCAAAGTATACAATCATTGATAAGAGATAAAAAACTGCCTTTTTAAAGTAAAATTTTCCCAGCCGAGGAGAACACCAGGTGCGCACTCGATCCTTTTACAGCAAGAATTATATCTAACATTAGTTATATTCTGATATAATTGTACATTGTACTTACACATTATTACATGTGATTTATAGATGATATTATAATATATGTATATCACCAAGTAATCTCTTCACTTCATGTCCATATTCATCTTCATCTTAACTATCTTCTTGTTGCTCACTTGTACCGTCGCATTTGCAATCCGAAGTCTTTGTCTTAGTACTCGTTACTTTATATGACGTAATGATGTTTATGTTTTTAAGCATAGAAACATCGGAAAGAAATTTAACCCTCTCTAGACAAATAAATAGAGCTTAAATGGATTCCATCATACTTGTTCGCCTACAATTTTGAATGTACTATTACAAAAAATAATGAAAACCAGTCATTAAGGTTCTAAAGAAATCCTAAAGATGTCAGCAGAAATGAAGACTAAAAACGTAGAAATATTTACATCATTTTTCTGACTAACGGAATTCATAGCTGTTAAAAGCAAGTCAGAATGATGGTCTATTTTTATGGAATAACTGCTTGGTTTCATGTTTTCGAATTTTGCATTTAATTACATTTAAAAGACTACATTAAATACACAAACCTGCAGAAATATTTAAAAGGTCATTATGTAACCCATTGGGTAATTTCGTATTATATGACCTATGTGTCAAAATTCGTTACTGGTTCAGCTGCCTATAATACGGCATAACGAAAGTCTCCACTAATATGTAAAACTAAATCTTTTGATATATAGACCTTTGCAGTCTGAATGTTTTGATTTGCAATGAAAGCGAATCCTAAATTTACTTCATTTAACAATTGAAGAAAAATTGAAGCAAAATTTATGCAAAACAAAACTTGTAACACTAACTAACCAATTAAGATGAATGAAACAAACTAACCAATCAAAATGAATTACTACTCAAAAGATTTACCACTCAAAGTTTGCACTTCGATTGGAAGTTTAGAGGGTAATTCTGGATTTCTAGCCTATTTCATTTTAATGGCAGCAGACGAAAAGTGTAAATTTTAATAAACTTTTCAAGATTCATAATAAAAAAGTTTACTGAGTCAAAAAAAAGTTTAAAAGATAAGGATTTGCCAAAGATAGACAGGAGAAGGAAGAAAGTCTACAGTTGTCACACGTGGGCTCGTCAGTACCACCAGAGCCGCATTGGTTGGAACCGATCAAGTCAATAAGAAGGTTAAAAATAAAACATTGGTCATACTCCACAATCAAAAAGTTTCTTTTTGCTGACCGTCTAAAGGCTCTCAGACTGGAAAATCGCTAAAAGCTCCTTCATATGTTGAAGAAAACTTCTTCATGTGTTGAAGAAAGAAACGCAAGTTTTGTTGTTCTCAAACTAAAAATATTTCACTCGTAATTGATTACTGAGAATAATGCCAAGGATTTTTCAGATGCCATCAAATCAGTCCAAAGTCTAAGCACCCTGCACAGATCATGGCTTTAGGACTCATTACTCTTTGAGAAGAAAATATGCTACCTGCCTTTTTTAGAAAGGCTTGAAGATGGGTGGTAAAGAATATCCAGACTAGGTTTTGAAGTCTAATGCCCTTCCTTGGATGGTTGCAGCTGACACTTCAGTATGGTTTTTTAAAAAAGGTGCCGCTAATCAAGGCCAATGAAAAGTCAGACACTTAAATATCCCGATGAAGTCCGCATGGGGTAAATTGGCCTGTCAGTGACTGCTTGTTTAAAATCGAGCAGAACTTCTTTAAGATTAATATAGAATTCGTATGCAGTATTTTTTTTTTTTTTTTTTTTTTTCATATACATTTTTGTACTGCAACCATTTGTAAATCTAGATGAGCTACCCTTAAAATACTGTTCAAAAAGGTAATATATGAAGTATATGAAGACTAAGAAAAGTTGATTCATTTTTAAAAATATTTACAAGATCTGTAAAAAAGATAAACGTATTTTTTTTTTTGATATTTTAAAAATCGTAAGCAAACGACTGTCTAATTTTTGCGAGCGTTTTGATTGAATGGAGTTTTTTTAAAACGCTGCGCTAAGCAAATAGAAGTGGCCAAATCATTTGCTGAGATTTGTTACGCTTAAGTTTGTTCTCAGCGTTTTCGGTTTCTGCAACAACTAAGATTTTTTAAAGATTTTCGATTTTTAAAGTTTTGAACAATAGAATGCTACTAAGTTTACATTTAAGCCATTAAAATTTTTTAAACATTATTCATTTTATGTTATTTATTATTAATTATTTTACATAAAAAAAATTATCTTACCTAATAATGTTTCACGAACCATAAAGTTTTACTCGACAACCCCGCATTAAAAACGTCTCAGAGATTTCAATTCGAAACTTGAGCTTGTTTTAGTTGTTTTTGTAATTTGATGACTTAATTTCGGTTTCGATGATATGACTAAGTTTCGATTTAGCAACTCAAAATGATTGGCTAAATTTATTTTACCCCCACATATAATTTACGCAGGATGAAAAAAAAGCAAGAGAGTTGCAATGCAATCATTCTAAACTTAACCTTCTTTACGTAATTCGTTAAAAACACAATCGAGGATTTTTTTAAAATTATCTTTGTTCGACCAAAGATTTTTAAACTCGAGTTTAACTCCAGTAACTAGACTTACTAGAAGGTAAACTCTATTTTAAAACTCTTCTATTATGTAAGTCTTCAAAGAAAGAAATCAAGACAATTGCCTTGATTTCTTTCTTCGAAGAATTCTTTCTTCGTTTTAAATGAGTTTGGGACAGGGGTGAGCGCATTGGTACAAGGTGAGCATTGGGTACACAAACAAATGAAGCGTTTTTTTCCAAACAGCGTTAAGTCACAAAATTTTGAAAACTGAGATAAACGTTGATTAGTATGAACTTTTAGGCTATCAAACCTCTGACGCATTTCCAATGACGCATTTCCCATGAAAACACGAGTTATTTAAAAATGAAAAGTTATTTTACTAATTTTTTATATTTTCTATGATAAATCTCTGAATAAACTGATTTTACTAAAATGAGTATTCATTTGAATCAGTACTTGAGTACATGACAGTTTCAGGACCTGAAAAAGGATAAAAACGGAGTAGAAATTAAGAAAATCGGAAAAAAAAATAAGAAAAAACGTGACAAATGTTTCATATTTTTAACGTGACAAGGTCATGTTGAAACTGTTTGATATCAAAAAAATTGAATACAAATACGGGAATTAATGAGAATCAGGAAACATTGACTTTTTACAAAATAGTTGAGGAGATGTCTTCATTTTGTCAATTGAAAATGAAGATGAAGAGCAATAAGCTTTCTAAATAATTATTTCTGTTGTTTTTTGTTTCAAAATGTAATAAATCCATACTTTTGTGCAAAATCGAGTTTAGTACAGAATTGAGTTGTTAAAATTAATATGTTCTATAATACTGAGATTTGATTGTTTCAATGTTTTTGATTATTTTTTGTATGCCAATTTTCGTATGCCGTTAAATTAAACTACGGTCTTAGGACAATATTTGAACTTGTTTGTAAGTAATTAATATGCAACTAAAGTTGCATACTACTTACTTACAAACAAGTTCTAAAATTGTCCTAAGACCATAGTTTGAATCTTGCCATTAATATTGACAAATTTCTGTCAGATTATTAACTTATTGAAGTAGACTCGATGAAAGGATTCATGAAAAGTCATCCATCACTTATTTTACGCAAACCTGAAAAAGTTTTTCACAAGCAACAAGCTTCAATCAGATCAATGTATGTGTATTTTTTGTTTATTGAGAAAAGCGTTGTGAAAATATAAAATTCCACCCAACCACATTTTTAATATAGGTGAAATGGGTTTTTGATTTTGAAAAAAAAGTTTACTGATTTATAAAATCAGTATCTAATTAGTAGTTTGGTTTAATCAAAGCGATTTCTCTTTCCAATATATTTCTCTTTTTTAACAAATTTATCACCATAAAGATTTGTGCGATTTGGAATGCCTCCTTCATTTTAATTTAAACCCACATGACGATCTTCTATTTTGGCGATCCAGATATTACGTATGTGTCAATTAAAAGTTGCCATAGTGTTTTCAAATCTTATGCAAAACCGAATAAAAGATCGCATCAAAATATGAAAACTACTGCAAAATAAATCAAAAGAACCACGGAATCTTTTAATTAACTGTTGATGCAAACTCCTTGTTTAGATTATGCAGAACGAGCTGTATCTACAGAACAAGGAGAAATGATCGCATTTTATTCCATGTTCAGAGCAACTAGCAACACAGCCGGTTTTTATATTTCTACAAGTTCATCATAAAAAGAATTTTTAAACAGTGCACCAGGAGGTAGCATAGGATTAGCTAACTCTTCTGGTTGGATAAATGGAGTTTGCTTCATTGAAGCTTTGAGGCATATCCAGAATCAAATTAACTACACAAAAAATAATCCAATATTAATTTTACTAGACAATCATGAATCTCAAGGTACTCTTGAAGCAATTAAGTTTTGCAGAAAAAACGGAGTTATATTTGAAACATACCCACTGCACACATCGACCACAATTTCTTGATGTAGGGTTATATGGGGCATTTATAGGGAAATTAAAAATTGTTTTTAACGATTGGATGCTAAGTAATCCGGGTAAAACTATGGTTATTTAGAACTTGTCTGCTTTAATTAACACCTATTTAGGAGTATTTTCATTAAAACAATATCATATCAGCATTTACTAACACTGGTAACTAGGCATTCTGTAATTCAATTTTTTTTGAAAATGATTTTGAGTTTGCGTTTATAACAGATTGCCCTAATCTTAAAACTATAGTTGGAGAAAAATCTCCTGCTGTAGTTGTTACAACAGAAAAAGGACAAGCACTACAATTTGACTTATATGACAATACACTACTAGGAACATCAAAAAGTTTATTAACTCCAAAAATTATCCATATCCCAAAACTGCAGGGTACGAGCAAACTAACAAGGAAAGAAACGGAGGTGAAGCTATAATACTCACAGATAATTCTGAGAAAAAAAGAGACTTGAAGAGAAAAAATTGAAAAGACTCTCGTAGCAATAACCTAGTGTCTAAACTTAATCAAAACAAAAACAAAAATTTTTTTAGCAGAGTTTTTCCAATATACAACATCGTTTATTCAATTTACACATATTCGATGTATTCGATATGCTTTCTCCTTTTTATGTACACATTTTCTTCATACTGTTTATAAAATATCTTTTCATAAATGCTGTACTTATTTTTAATGAAATTTCTCAATGTATTAATGTAAACGCGTTCTGTACCAATGCTCCCTTTAATATTTACCAATACTCCCCTTGAAGTGTACCAATGATCTCCTCATAATGTGTACAACGCTGTTTAGAAAATCCAAAAGTATTGCACTTAACCATTAATATTTCTGAGCTTAATTTATAATAAAATTTTGCTAATAAATTTGAAAAATAGCTAAATATATTTGTTTCCGATTTTTTCTGAAATTTTTGTTTTCTAATTTCTTATCGAAACACACAATGCTTCCCCCGTCCGCCCTACATTTACATTTACAAAAGCATACATCACAAAAACATAAATTACGTAAAGAAACTTGTGATTCACATTTTTGAAAAATAGTTTCTTAAAATTTTAAAACAAAGTTACTTAAACATTTTGGAACTGAAACGTACATCCAATTTACTTGTAGAAGCAAGCACGGACATGCATTGTATTGATAAAAAAACAAAATAGATTTGTCAATAGTGCGACCAATTATAACAGGCCTTAACATTGGGCAAGAGACCGCGAAAATAAAAGGCCGAATAAAACTTTTGCTGCTTGATATCAACTAAAAAAAATTAATTTGACTAAACTAAACGTGTTTTTAATAATAATTAGTTTCTCCAATAATTTGCCTGGTTGTTCATGTACTTTTGTTATATTTCTTTATTTTTTTTCTAAGACAAATCAAAAAAATTTTCATATTATATTGTTCAATTCTTTTTTTGCAAAGACGTGTTCTAAAATGGGTAGCAGGAAGAAGTAAACAGCAGCTGAACTAAGCTAACTTCAGGATAACTAAATATTAACATCATATGATAAGTTATTTTCTTGAAAGTTTGTTTTTAAGACAACGATCCAAAACATAAAAGTAAACTGTGTACAAACTAAAAATCTGCATTACGAAAAAAGTTCCCAGTTTTCGAATAGTTTAAGAATTTACAACTTGTCGTACTTTTTCGTAATAATGTAATTTTGTAATCCTACGGAACTAAACGTTCGTAATACAGCAATCGAGTACAAGCTATTTAAAAGAATTACAAGATCGCGAAATTCTGACTCGTGTCATGGACCTATAAGAGATGGACGTGCAACCTATTGTTTTACATCAAAGAGGCCGCAGAAATCAGCGAGCCATGCGAGTTTCCGACAAACTCTAAATTTTCACCTGTAAACAAAGAAAACTACTAAAATGGCTGCCCACAGATTTAAAACAGAAACTCTGATCACGTGGTATTAGTTTAAACATTTATATCATTTGTTTAATAAAACTATTCAGGATAAAGTAACTACTTCACGCGTCGACAAATTATTAAACAAATTACACCAAGGAAAAGGAAATTAGTTGTCGGCACGAAAAGATTTTCATCATTTTTCCAAGATAAACGTTTGTAAATTAGGGAACTTTTTTCGTGTAAACAAAGTTCCGTCAATAATAAAATAGACCTGTTAGGATAATTTTAAAATGACTAAAAAAGGTATAGCGAAATATAAAAAAGCTTAAAGAAAATTTTTTGTCAAAATCTGGTTTCATTCAACTCCTTGGTACTTTATTCACCAGCCTTAATTTTGTGTATTTTTTTAGTATTTTTTCCGACATGTTGCCATTTTTTGTCTCGACCACTCTATCAGCTTTATAATATATATTCCTTTATGTATTGTTTTTTTTAGTAGGTGTATTTCCTAATGGGCTTTTTTATAATTCATTTGATAATCCAAAACCTTTTAAAAAGTTATTCAAATTTATAATTGTCTTGTAAAATATGGCCAGATATTTCATGTTTTCGCTTTTCATATTTCATATATTATTCCATTGGTCGTAAAAAGCATATAATAACCCATTTGTTTTTGTCAAATAAAATTTAGTTTATATATAGCTGGTAACTCATGTTATGTTAAAATTAAATACTTAGTTATTCTTGCGGTTGGCCATAAATTTGTTTGCTAAATTCTTTAAAACTGTGACAAATTTTTTTTTCTTTATTGTATTCACATTAATTTTAAGTATAAGTTATTTATCCTTAACTGTATATATTTCTGTTGTGAAACATAAAAATAGAAAATTCTATAATATTCAAGTCTTCAGCAATATAGTAGATGGAGTAGTTCCCTGGACATGAAACCAGTATGCTCTAGGTAGCTACAAAACTAGTTGCTATTTTGTATTATTTATTATATCTCTAGTTATACATGTGCTAAAGTAGTTAAGTAAATGATCTCAATTTCTTTATTATCATCATCGTTATTTCTTAAAATATTAGGAATTTCTAGCTATATAAAGTTAAGCTAAAAACCTGATTCTATTACTGTTATCTTGAATAACTAAAAGGAAGTTAATTTGACTGGTTAGACGAGACTAAAAATTTTCGACAAATCTAACAGACTTTAATATAATTTAATTTGTATTGCTTAAAACAAAAGATTTGTAACAATACGCAACGAGCATGGTTCGCAAAAAAAAACAATAGGTTGCACTTCCATCTCTTATAGGTCCATGCTCGTGTGAATTGGCCAACCCAATCTCCAGATCTCAACCAGATTGAGATGAACTGGATAGGAAGGGTAGAGAGGATAGTCCAACCTCTAAAAATGTGCTCTGGAATATTTTGGCGGTTAGAAAAATATTATGACCAAATTCCTTCAATAACCGCTCATCGTAAAAAATCTGCGCTGCAGCAATGAAAAACCGTTGAAAATATTTTGACAAAGCTAAAACCGAATTTTTATTATAATAAACGTTATAAATTTCAGCTTTGCAAATTTTATATATTTAACAAAAAATAACATTTTGAAAAAGATATTGAGATTTTCTAGATGTTTTCTAGATGTAAAATAACTTTACCATGTTACAAATCTTTTGTCGGTAGAGTATATATCTCTTTTTAAAAAAAAATTTACAATACATATCAAGTTATGTAGGCTAAGAAGTAAAAATGTAAAAGAAAATGTAACCAGGAAGTTTAAAAAAATGTAAACCCTTAAGAATTGCAAAAAATACAATCACTTCAGTATTTTAACCGTTGACTCTCTGTTACTGCCAGCAGTCGTAATAAGGGCATGATTTTCCACAAGATATTGGAATGTATCGCTCTACATCACTTTTTTGTCATTTTAAGACCATACTTCCGTTACACAAAATGTCCTGCATGAAGACCTGTGAGTGCCACCTTGAAAAAATAGAACCCAAAAAAATGAATATTGCAATGGAGCGTTATTAGGGATTTAAAGTTCATCCTCTCTTTAGGCAATTCAAATTATCTCCACGTGTATGATAATAATTGGTTGCATCATCATAAATTTAATTTCAGTTTTTTTAACAATTCAGCAGTTTGATGTAGCAATTGTAACTGTTGATTTGTTACAATAAACCATTGCTATTAATTAATATATAGATTAAATATAATTGAATACAAGTGTATCAGCTTTTAGAAAGATGACTTGTTCATTTGGTAAAACATTTTGAGATCAGCTTGTGGCTATTATTTTCCAATCTCAAAAGTTGCTCAGTATTAACTTTACTAAACTTCATGTTTTCACATTGTTCATCCCTAAAGAACTCATAATTAGTTAATTTACAACATCAATGTATGATACTTTTTGGTATTCGTTTAATTAACATAAACATTATCATAAAAGGTATTAGAGATAAAAGTGTAGGTTTAGAATTACAGAGAATCATTTGCTTGAAAACTATTCCAATTTGTTCTTGTAAGGGCTCTTTACACTTTTCAAAACATGACTGATTAATACCTTTTTTTTTTTTTTTTTTACCAACGTGTTTACTAGGATTTGCACAGTTTTCTTTTAAGATTATTTAACTATGGAAGGTCTATATCAACAACTTCAACTTATGGTACTGATTTTAATAAGGTAGGCAACATCCTATGGGAGATAATTCTTGGTTACAGTTTCAGAGCTGCATCAATAAAAAAATAAAGTAGCTCCAATGTATGAAAAAGGTTCATCGCAGCTAATCATGCAGTTGCGATAAGTAGCTATACTTTTGCAGCTATATAACTTTAGCACAAGTCTATCCAAGGACGTATTAATAGATGACGTTTAACGCATTGTTATAGATCATAGGTGCCGCCAATTAGCCAAAAAATATGCGTGTTACCGTCAATTTTCTAAAATCATGAAACAGATATTCCGACTTCTACCCGTCAATTTTCCGTCAAAAAACCTCCCTCAGTAAACCCATTATAATTATGTATTTTCTGAAGCTCATGGTTATAAAAGATAAAAAAAAATTAATCAAGAATAGCTCAAAAATCTGAAAAAGGTTGATTTGAGCTATAAACTTTACTTGCTAAAAATTTAACTGTGTTTAAACTTTGACGTCTAAAACTAGGCTTTTGCAAAAAGGCTATGTATGGTTTACTAGAATGGATAGAATAAAGTGAAACAAATTTTCCTTGTTAAATTGAAATTGCTATGATATAGTTTAAAGGTTGAAAAAGATATTTTTAGTATTCTTTTCACCCCACTCTCAAATTATGCTTGCCACTTTAAGGTTAAAATCAGAGAGTTTTTCTTTTTTTTGTCGGAAATGTCGAACTTATTTGCCTCGCTTTTTTTCTCTTGAACTTGTGATTTTTTTTTTTCGTCCTAGTTATAAATTTTCTTATTTTCGATACCTAAATCGCATTTTGTCTACATGCATTATAACTAAAAGCATCTTAACCCTTTCATGCGCTGAGTTGTTGTATAATAACAAATTAAACTCAGCTTCCCCAATTCAAATGGTGCATTCTAACCGATTGAAAACAATATCATTTTATAAAGGAGAGTTGAAAAAGACTGTAGAAAAAGTCTACATTAACATTTCATAGTACCGCTGTCATTTTGTAGATAATTTTTTTATGGGTTATGTTAGTTATGGGAAAATAATTGGAGCATGAAAGGGTTGAAGTTCATAAACAGCTATTGATTTCAGAAGTTGGAAAGAAATATCAAGTATGTATTTTTAATGAGGATTTTTGATAAAGCATTTTTAAACAGTCAGTCATGTAAAGCTACTTTAACTTATAATGATCTTATTATTTTTATTATTATTGTTGTTACTAATAGTAACAACATATGATAATAAAAATGATAAGACCATACCTTTCGTTGCATATTCTTGAGCCTTCTACAAGTGATGTACAGCCTTTTTCTTAACCTTTTCTAGATATATCAAAAGAAGTAATCTTATATTCCAATCTATTATCTCATTACTGGATAAATAATGAGTCTTCATTAGGAATATTTAAAACATTTATGTTTAAAGTGTGGCTGCATAATAAAACAGGATAGTCACTATTAAATAAAACCTGTTGTCATCTTTAAACAAGCAACTCTTAGTTTTTACAAGGTGGATAAAACCTCAGAGTATCAAAAAATTCATCCTGAATATTTATGCAAATCATGTTACATGGTCTTATGCAGGTTAGATTTAAAATCAAAAAAAAAAGCTTTGAAGGTGACAGGAATGATAAATTCTTCACTTTATCTGAACACACAGAAACTTGTTATGTATGTAATAAACTCACAAGAGTTGGAAGAAATAAAAAAGTACGTGTGATAAGTATTCATCAACAGTTAAAAGCATTTGCATCAAGACATGGTTTAGACTGTTACAATGAAAATAACAAAAATTATTTTGTAATAGTTAAAATCAATAGTTTTCGCCAATCAAATGGCATGTGGAGACTAATTATTTTAAATCGTAAAGTGCCATTATCCATTAATATTAACAAATCTCTTCCAGATCTACAAAATCTTCAATCTGCTAGTATTATATTCTCCAACATTTCATGCATAAACATCTGTAAAGGTAATAATGACTTCTACTATCTTTTTTTCTAATCAGAAGTAAATTTTCTGATTTAAAAATATCCAAAGCACATCAAATGAGGATGTTGGAATAATTGAAACGAAAGAAGGCAATACAGTTGAAAACTTTAAATTTATTAGAAATAAAGATTGTTGATTAATATGGTCAGAAGTCTGTCTTGGTTTTATCTCCATCTACCGTACTAACTTGTGTATAATGGAATGCAGGTTAAAAAGTAAAGAAAGTCAATCATCTATTACTTTTAACTAGCCATTTTGTAACTGTGCACATTTTCTTACAACAGTATATGTAATAAATGTAATAAAGACAACTTGCATTCTTCTACATGCAAGTTCAATAGTACATTACAACAGCTTATAGTTTTGAATAATTTCTAAAACCAAAATTAAGATTTATTGAAATATTTTCATAATCTAGGAGTGTTCGTAAATATAAAATAGCACCAGTTAAGACGCTAAGTTCCACAACATGTGAGTATAAACACACCTTTAGTACCAATGTAACATTTCTTTTCATGCTTTTCAAAATTCGATTCTCTAAGATACTTATTGTGACATTTCGGACAGGTAAATTTAGTTATTTAGTTCGAGACCATGTTTTTCCGACGTCGAAAAAAATAAAAATTCTCCCCGGTTTCGCAATTATCACCTATTGTTTCGCTTTTGTTATCTAAACAATACCGTAACACCCATATCTTTTTTATGAAACAATGTGGTGAACGTCCATCTATTAATACGTCCTTGGTCTATCAAAACACTATATCTTTAAAAATATCAAAATAGCTTGCCAAAAAGAGAATAAATATTAAATCACTTTTCCGTGAACCAATCATAAATAGGTGCTGCTGCAGTTTCCCCCTCCCTCCCCTCCTTTTTTTTTATATATAATTGATTCTGATAGAAAATTTTATGCTGATTCAGAAAAATATAAAAACATACACCTGAATATTAAAGGAAAGTGCTCTAATTCGAAGTCAAAGTTGTAAAAAATCCCACTAAAAACCCTGATATTCGCCATTTTGAAAATAATAAGTTAATGATCTTTTTGCTGACAAAAGCAATACATTAATAGCATGGTTTTTACGTTAAAAAGTCATAAAAGTATGTTTATCTAACGCAATTTTTTGTGGCAATGAAAACAGTCGTTTTTTGATTTATTAGAGAATAAACTTTAATGCAAGTAATGTACTTTTGTGATAAATTTTTAAAAAGAATTCAACAGTTTTGTTTCCTAAAAGAAGAACTTTTGAAACTTAGTTCATTGTTATTTTATCACATCTAAAATTTAGAAATAGTAACCTTCAAAACGTTTTTTTTAGTAAAAAAAACCAGCATACGATACAATGATAATTATTCATCAGTTTGTCTGCATTCTCAAATTCTACGTTCAACCTTTATTTGAAATCTTCCATTAATTTCATTTCGTTATAACACTTTCGTTATAATACTTTAAAACAAAAATTCAGAGGCTAATTGAAACCAGGTCTGTGTTATTGCGCAATGTAACGGTAACTAATTTTCGTTAAAAATGAAAGCGTTTTTAAAAAAATGGCGAATATAAGGGTTTTTAGTGGGATTTTTTACTACTTTGACTTCGAATTAGAGCACTTTCCGTTAATTTTCAGGTGTATGTTTTTAATTTTTTCTGAATCAGCATAAAATTCTCTATCAGAATCAATCATAAAAAAAAAAAAAGGGGGGGGGGGGGAGAAACTGTAGTAGCGCCTCATAAACATTTAATAATGAAGAGTTTTATGTCAACATCTCTTACCCAACGATTTAAGAAAGGTTTAAATCATTTAAGTTGTTCTGCGGTGGCAGGGTTTGTTGCAAACCATCCATATGTAAGAATGTCAACATGGGAATTTTAGAATTGAATTCTAACTCTGAAAGTTAATGTCTTTTTCAACGATCATGGATCAACGTTGTACATGTTTGAGATCTCAGTTTTACATCTACAAGTTTGAAGTACTTGCGCTCAGACATTCTGAGGACAAAGATTGAACGCGCAGTGCTAATATTTGTAAATAAACCAACATGGCGGATAAGCATAATTTAACATGACTAGTTCGAAACACAGAATAACTGAAGTTAGCTGAAGTAAAAAAAGTAACGTAGTATTATAAACAGGTGTTCGGTCAAGCAACTTAAATGGGTCTGACATTTATCAGTTGTTAATTAGTCATTAATCAGACATTTAAACTTCGTAAAGAATTGTTTGGACTGCCGTAAACTGGTGTATCACTCTGCACAGAAAATTGATTTATAAATAATAATTCTTAGTTTGGTGTTAGCCAAAACAGAACAATTTTAGTTCAAATATTTCGGTTAATAAAGAATTAAACGCAGTGACATGATAAACAGCAATAAACATAACCTTGTTAAAATAAAAAAACACAAAATTCGACTTTATGAAGGAAAAAGTTTATCACCAAAATCAAAGACCACAAAATTCCATTTTCTGCTTTTGCCAGTTGGTTGAGATTTTTATTTATTCTCTTTCTTTTGATTGTCTTGTTTAGTTTCTATGTCTCTGAATGCTTTTGAACTAGAACTTTTGAATCTCATTCAGAGTGAACTTTCAACTTAATGTTATTCATGTTTAGTGTCTGTTTTTACATACAGAGGCAACATCATAACTTTCATCATATGCTTTTACGTCATCCATGAGAACACTTTTACCAGCAGACAGCTTATTTTTTCGTTTTGTAATAGAAGACCGTTTTTTCAAAAGGGATATAAGTCACATTTCAAATATTTTGAGAAAAATAAAGAAAATTAACAATCTATTTAAATTTTCAACAAATATAAATTTTTATTTTTGTAAGTTGTAGTTTATTGTGATTTTCATAAAAATAATTTCTCTTTTAAAATTTTTTCTCTTTTTGAAGTATACTAATAACGGGTTAAAATGTAAGAAGTTTTTCAAAAAGGGCATAAGTCCACATTTTTTTAGGGCAAAATAAGTTTTTGTGACAAAATTACGTCTCAAAGTGTTTGCGAATTAAATTTTTTTGGATTAACTTATAAAATTGTAACATAAGTTCTTAAAACACTCCTAATATTTTAACCACCTCATTTTTGTTACATGATAAGTGAAGAGCCTCCCTGTGATTTCTCTTTTTTTGTAATAATTTAAAATTCATAGATACACTGTTTAAAAAATTAAAGACTGTTGTTTGATGTCAGAAATCCATTTAATGGAGATTTGAAAGGTGAAAATATTTTAAACGTTTTTTCATGGTTTTCAGCCAGACCAGTTCAAAGAGTGCTGCAGATCAGAGTTTTTTATTTTCATAAAAATGCTCAATTGAGTTAATCAAAGTTTTTAAGGAATTAAAGATACCTATGATATGATTTAATTGTTTAATCAAAAAAATTTCTCTTCATTCAAAATTTTACCTTTAATTACCATCTGAATTAATTTACAGATACTCTTGCCCCCATTAGCAAAGACGCCATTAATGTATGACCCCTTAATGTTTGGGACAAAAGTTTATTTGAATGGATTTACTATTAAATTTTTTTAGTATATATTTTTAGACAATCTCATTTTAAGACAGCAATAGAGAACATTTTATGATACCAAAAATAAAACAAAAGTTTAGTAGAATTTTTTAATTAAATTTAAACAAATGATTCATTTTCATCAAACTCATCAACATCATTCTGCATTACTCCTTCAATACCATCAAGAATACAGGCATCGAAATCCTTTGCATCATCTGGTACCTCAAAGAAAGCCATTAACTTTTTTACATCTCCTTTCTTTTCCTTCTTGACTTTGTTTTCTAATGGTCTTGGTATTGCTTCAGTCATTTTTGCAAATAACTGTCCTTTTTTTAGTAAAGAACTAACTAGACCAGGTTCTGCAGAATATGCACTTTGCACTTCAACTTTCTTTTGAGAGTAAATTATAACTTTCTGATCTCTCATTGGAAATGGCTTTTTTTTTTTTAAGAATCTGTTTAGCCATTTTTTGGTAATCTTTAAGAAACCTATCTTCTCCTAGTTTTTGAACTGTTCCATGCTCTGAAAAAATTTTGTAATATTCCAGAGGAGAAAGAATGGTTTCTTTTTTGCATACCACTTTTTCTATACACCCAAAAACTCAATCCAGAGGTAAAAAACTATGACCCCTGATTGGAAAAAAATGTTTAACAGCACTAAACATAATACTCATTTCCACAACATTTTTCAAACAACACAAAACAGCAAAGTTTTTGTTCTGTGATAAACAAGCATCAGAAAATAAATGTAGATCTAATTTCACTTTAGCTCCTCATTCTGCAATTAAATCTTTTTCTAACTTAGAAAAACAGTGAACCAGGGCTGAAGAAACTTTATTAGATCCTCTACTATTCTGAGTTTCCAACCAGGTATAAATAAAAATGTTATCTTTGTTTTGCACTGGTTGATCATGTCGAACAAACGTCAAATTATAGAGCCAAATTTATCGAGCATAAAACACTTTACCAACACTTAATTTAGGAATTGGTTGGTTTTGTTGCATTTCAAAGCACACTTTAATGACATTTCATTTTTCTCTTTCATAAGAGAGAAGAATTTTTTGGCTCTTATTTTGTGCAGACAATATTTAGCAAACTCTTCTACCTTTAGTTTTATATCAAATGTTTTTCTTATCTATCAACTTCTTTTGTGCTTCACAAAAAGAACAGGTATCTGTTCTTGGGTTTCCAAATCCAACATTAAACTTCGTATAAAAAATCTTTTTAAATTTAGAAAGTGATGAAATACCCATATTTTCTTGGTTTCTATGAAGTTTCCAGTTTCTCCATAATTTTACAATATTTAATTCAGGCGAAAGATACACTTAACACTTTTTCCTCTCACTTGGTGTGAAACGCAACCTGTATATTGACTTACAAAATTCACTATTGAATTGGTGATTTCTTTATCACCTATAAGTTGTCTACATCCTCCGAGTTTTTCAGGTCTCAGACACCCATTTTTAAAGTAGTATTTTATAAGATTATGCAATCTTTTTATTTCAACACATGTTATGAATGTTTTTTTTTACAAACTGGAACTGTTTTACAACTGCTGTCAGCAATACTGTAGTTTATTGAATGTTTTCTTAAACAAAAATATTCACTCCTTGGCCTGTGTTTTTTAACTTGAGTTAATTTAACAAAGTTCAGAAGAAAATCATCTGTTTAACTTTTAATTCTTCATTGTACAGCTTCTGGAAAAAACATAAAAATAATTTTGCTATGCCAAGATTGATATAATAAAAAATTATTTGTATTTAAATTCATAGTATTAGGTACGTGGACTGATTTTTTTAAATTATTCAAATACTAGAATGTTATATATCATTAGAAAGCCCTCAAATACAGTATTTCAAAGGTGAAAAAATTACAAAAATCGGACAATTCTATAAAAAGTTATGACATTTTTAGTAGCAAATTTTCGATATATGGGTTTCTTGATAAAACTGTGGTCAAAAATTTTTTTTTTTTTACATAAATTGTTATAACTTTATCAATTCTTATTTAAAAATCTATAACTTGGTATCAAAAAATAGGTGTAAAAATGGACTTTAATTTTAAACTTTTTTCTAAATAAATGGCGCATCAAGAGCTCCAGAGGGGGTGCTAATCCATCACTAACACCTCATAAAAAAACACTTTTTCTCCATAAAAGAGTGTTTTTTTTATGAAACTGATAATATTTATGAATAACATGTTGGTATTATTTTATTCTACATCACTAGCGAGTATAACAGGTCAATCTTAAAGTTGGGTGTTAGGTGTGGGTAAGGTTTAACACACCCTATCAAAATTTCATTCTTTTAAATATTGTAATATTTACTAAAATGAGTAAATTATAAAAAAAAAAATATAATATTTTAATTCTTTGAAAAATAGTAACTAGTGGTGTATAAAATTGCCTTTTTTGGAGGGGGCGTATGCCGCCCCTCCCCCTGCCGCCATAAACCTGAAAAAAAAATTTAATAACAATTTTCACAAAAAATGTTAAAATGCTGTCTTAAACAGAGAGAAAGCAAATAAACAGCTCTAAAAGCAAATAAATAATATTTATATTAGTAACAAATGGCATTATGTAACACTTAATACAAATTTTTTACTTGTTAAAGTTTATCTAAATGTATAAAATTATTGACTAATAAATCACTGAAAGGTAAACAAATTTTTAATAAGAGTAAAAATTTTAATACTGCTAGTGATTTTCCTTTTACGAGAATTCAAATGAGAGCACAATATAAATGTATTAAACAGTGTATATTAATAGAAATAATAAAAATTTGATAACCATTCAGATACATTTTTAATACATAAATTTACCAGCAGAAGGTTGAGCAGGTGGAACTAAAGGTATAAAAAGTTGTCATTTAAAGATATTGCAATTGCTGAGAAATGCGCACACATATTAAAAAGTAATAGTTTTTAAACTTACCACTTGTTTTAGTTAAAGTTGGAACTAAGGTTAAAAGATTGTTATAAAAAATAAATGTTGTATTTGATAAGGAATGCATAACAGGTTTTTAGAACTTACCAACTGTAACAGATGAAGATGGTTCTAAAGTTAAAAAAGGAGTAAGACACCGCATAAAAAAAAAAAAAAGAAGTTTAGCATTAAATATATTCACAGAATAAAAATTACTGGTTTTCAAAATTACTAACTATAGCAAGTAATGAAAGGAGAATTAAACAAAATATGAGTTAAACCTAGACACACATGTTTAAACGTTTGTTATTATGATTCATAACAAAAGTTATAATATACAAACTTACCAATGGTAAACCTTGTCGATTCAACTAAAGGTAACAAAAAAATTGTACAATAAAAAATAACACCTTGTAATTGTCAATAGTAAGTTCAAAAAATAACAACTAAAAAATTAAAATATAAAGATTATATGTATATAAACAAGAAGCTAACATTCAGAATGGGTATATACTTATGTAAACAATAAACATATATAAATTAATGTACATCAATAAAAAAGGTATAGACAATAATAATTATATCTTATATTTAAAAAAAAACCTTAGAAACATTGAGTTAATGGAAAAATGTTATGGGAACTATACTTACAAAATCTCAAGAAATCGTTAATAATAGTGCTATGATCTAAACAAGAAGCAAATATTAGACATGTTTGTATAAATATTTATTTAATATTTAAAGGATGAAGTAGTATACAACAGGAAAATGATAAAAGAAGATGAATGTAATTTTTATATCATTTTTCAACTAAACACTAAAAAATATGTTTGTTAAGAATAAATCAATATAAATTTGATTTGTAGACTTCTATAGAAATTAGAAGGAAAGAAGCAAATTATACATCTCATAAAATAATTTATTCTAAACAAAGTATTTGTCAAATACTAAGTATTAATAATACTTATTTGTGTATTAACAAATACTATTTGTTAATACACAAATAAGTATTATTAATACTTACTTGCATGTTAACAAATTTTTATACTTATATGGTGTTTTAATGAATCTGTTAAATGATACTTTTATCTATCAATAAAATCAAAGCAGCTTTAATCTAATATTATTACATTTATGTATTACTAATACATTTTTAATAATCCATATTTAATAATACAGTTTTAATTCTTAGTAAGATAAGACTTTATACTTAAGATTATCTTAGTAAGATAATCTTAAGTATAAAGTCTTTATACTTAAGATTATCTTACTAAGATAAACAAAAAAAATATGGTTTTTACATTTATGTTATTGTTTTAAAAATAGTTAGCAATAATATAATTATGAAAAAAAAATTGCTTACTATCTGGTAAAGAATCTATATATTTTTGAACCTCTTTATTTTCCATTTTTACTGTTATCTAATAACCAAAATAATAAGAAAAAAAAATGTTTTTCTAAGAACTGGCCCCCCTATCCGCCCCCGTATTTTTATAGCTCGCTGTTACCGAAAAAAAATTCATAAAAACAGAAATAAGGTACCAAAAGTGCTGTTCTTAGTTATATATCTGCTCCCATTTTTTTTGGCTGAAATTTGGCAGGCAAAAAGAAAATACATGTAGAAAATAGAATAAATAATAAAAAAAGCGGGCTCAACATTTCTTCGATACGAAATTAATGTGAGAACATCGACTAAATTTTCATGGAAAATTGTAAGCAAAAAAATTCATAAAAAAGTTAAGCAACCATATTTTAAAAAAATATAAGAATCAAGCTTGATCTTTCTTCTTTCAAAAAATCTTTATGTTTATATGTGTTTCTATAAAGAAATACCTCAAAAAAACGTTTGCCTAAGGCTACCTAAAAAAAGTGGTATTTATAGAATAACACATAGTAAACTATCTGCTCCCATTTTTTTTTCGTTGAAAATTGGCATGTGCTTAGAAATTGCATGTAAAAAGTTAAATCAATAATAAAAAAAGCGGGCTCGACATTTCTGCTACTATAAATTAATGTGAGAACATACACTATATTTTCAGGACCATAACAAACCATGAAAAATTAGTAACCATACATTAAAAGCCACATAAAAATCAAGATTAACCCTTCTTCTTTTAGAAAAATATCTAGGTTTACATATGTTTCTAAAAAAAAACACCACAAAAAAACGTTTGTCTGACGCTACCTAAAAAAAAGTGAAAAAAACGTGGAACAAAATTTTAGCACAAAAATCGGCTCCGTAAAACGCGATTTCCGCGTACCTAATAGTATAGGTTGAAACTCATAGCTAAAAATAATAATTCTGAACTAGCAAAAGTGACTAGTGTAATATAACTGAGCTCACCAACAATATCCAGGTTGCCAAGATTGCCTGCTTTACATCTTTTGTTGTTGTGCCTATAAGCTATAACAGGTATTTTTCCAAGAGATGGCGTTTTTCCTTTTCTGTTTTGCTTATTTTCGATCTTTTCCGATCATGTCCAGGGGGTTAAAGAGTAAGAAAACATCTCCAGGAGGCCGCTGCCAGGATTAAGATTTAATAAGAGTCACCCTGGAAAATGTTTTTATGCTATAGATAAAAAAAATTCCAATAAATATAAATTTAAAAAAATTAATGACTATTTAGGGATTTGAGTTCAAATAAATATTGATTCATCTGTTTTAGGGATGAGGGGCGCTAGAAATTTTGGTGAACAAAAAGTTTTATATTTAGAATTCCGAAGTCATAATTAAAACACTTTAAGCTGGAATTTTTGTTTTTAGTATTTATGTTATTATTTTACACTATTTCTAATGTAGTATTAAATAAATGTGTGTGTAAATATATATAACATATATATACACACACACTTGAAGGGAAATGCCTATAATAATAAAAAACCTAAGAACTCGTAATGAAAGCAAGAGATGCTGGTTTGCCATCAGAGCTTCCAATAAGCGATCTTCCAACCTACAGACAAGTGATTCAATATTCATATCTTATTTGTAAAAATATGTATGAAGTTACAAGTATTAGTTCTCCAGAGATAATTTTAAAAGTTACAAATGAGTTGATCAGTCTTTGGAGTAGAGTAAATCCTAAGCTTCCTCTGATCCATGAGAAGTCAGTAGCCAAAAAAATTTCTAGACTTCTTAAGAGAGTTTCATCTGCTTAAGGAAAATGCAAAAATGCAAACAAAAACAAGGAATATCTTGATTAAAACTTTGAGCATTTGTTTGATTTGTCTTCTTGTGGTTGTGGACTTCCAGTAGTAGCTTGCAATAATAGGTTAGAAAAATTGTTAATTTCATTTTTATATGCAATACTTATTTTTAGCTTGTGCTAAACTTTATACAAATAATTGTTTATAACTTGATATGATATTTTTTATAAGTTAAATGCTAAATTAAATAGATTGCATTGGATAGTTTTACATAATTTTATAATTTTAATGATATGTTTTTGTTTTCATTTTTTCTGTAATACTTTTTTATAAAAATGATATTAAAATTATTCTAATAGATTTTAAATATTTTTATAATGCATGCAATTTTTCTAATGCATAGATCTGTTAAGTGTAAGAATACTTTGAATTGCAAAACAACACACTTTGCTTGTCTCTGTGAAAGTGGCAAAAAGGTAAATAATTTTAATTTTAAAAATTAGACTTTATTTAACTCTTTAATCTGTAGTAATTTGGAGAGCTTTGAATTTGTTAGTAACAATCAAATACACGTCAGAGTGAAAAAGTAGTGTACTTTTCTTCCATTTTGTCAGCTAAATACTTTATTTTGTTTTATTGTTAATAAAAAAAAGCCTAAGAGATGATTTAAACTGTGATTTTCTTAAGTGTTTAGGATATTGTAAAATATATTTGAAACTATTTTATTGTATTTATTCTATTCTAGAGTTAGTTTAACATGTTTGTTATTGAACTGAGTTAACACCTTGTTAAAAAAGTTTAAAATTGTTTTAGGTACCACTATTGGATAGAGAATATTTAAAAGATCAAAAATTGAAAATTGGAATAACAGGCAGATTTCAAATTGGTACAGTAGATAAAATAACAGCTGCCAGAGAAAAAAGGAAGCAAGAGAGAGAAACTAATAAGCAGATAAAAAGATGTATTAAGTTGCCTGCTGTGAAAATTCAATGTGATTCCCAATCTGATTATACTGAGTTATTTGATAACAATAATAAGTTTGAATCTGATCCAGACTTTTCTATAACCATGCCAGTTGAAAAAAATTATACTCATTTAACAAATTTGGCAAAAGCTGCTATACGACTTGAAATAAGCGATGCTGCAACAGCTGCATTAGCAACAGCTGTATTAATAAACTATGGTATTGTAAAAAAATTTAATAAATCACAAATAATAACTGAAAAAAAGGTTTTTGGAGAAAAAAAAAGAATCAGCACTATCATAAGTTCTAAACACTTAGCTGATGTTAAAGAATTAAAGGTTATTGGAATTGATGGAAAAATTGACAAGTCTACATTAGTACATTCTGTCAGTTATAACACTGATGAAGATCCTATTATTGTTGCTTCAACTAAATAAGAACATCATCTTACATTTACAGCAGAATATGGACCAACAGCACAAAGTTATTTGACTCATGTAGTTATACCTAATGGAACTGGCGCTACCATGGCAAATGCTACTGCAGATGTTTTAACAGAATATAATAGTGTTCAGAGCTTAGTCGCTGTTATTGTAGATAACACAACTTCTAATACAGGTGCAGATAGCGGTTTGGTTGTAAAGCTGGAAAAAATTCATAAAAGAAGTTTGCACCTATTAGGATGTTTGCTTCATCAAGTTGAACTTCCACTGCGACACATCATATGTGAATTAGATGGAAACACAAATGGTCCTAAGTCTTATAAGGGGCCTATTGGAGATGCTGCATCTCATCAAACTCTTCATGAACAGGTATTGATTGAGTTTGTTCCCATATATTCGGAAATAGAGTTGTTTGTTAGCAGTGAGGTTATAAGCAATCTTAGTACAGACCAGCGAATGCTTTATGAGTACTGTGTAGGTATCTCAAAAGGTTTTATATGTAAAAAATTTCTTGCAAAAAAACCTGGACCAATTTTTCATGCTAGATGGCTAACTCTAGCCTTAAGAATAATGATGGTTTATGTTAGGACTGATAAACCATCTCCTGAATTATTAGTAATGACTAAATATATTGTCCAAGTGTATTGTGTAATGTGGTTTGCTATTAAGCGCTCTGGAAAATACAAAGATGCTTGTCAACTTCTGTATAAAACCATTCAATTAGTCAAGCTTCAAGACAGCAGGATTCAGAGCATTGTTTTTAAGAACTTACAAGGAAATTCATATTGTTGTTTGCAAGAAAATTTCCTGTACTGCATGCTGCTGGATGAAAATCTGAATATAAGAAATCAAGCCCTCAACCAAATCCTTAAAATAAGAGCATTGAAAGAAGACATTACTTTTAAACCAAAGCTTAAGTCGAAATCCATAATGAAAATAAATTTTGATGCTGAGTCGTGGGATTATCTTGTTTCTGTTAATGATATTCAGGTTAAGCCCCCAACAACTCTTTGCATAACATCAGAAATTCTGAGAGAGGCCATTAAATCAAACCTAAAACTTAATGTAATAGATATGCCAAACAATTCTCAATCTGTGGAGAGAGCAGTCAAATTAACCTCAGAGGCATCTAAACAGGTTTTTGGTTACAAAAAGAGACACAAATTCATTTTGACTAAAACCCAAAGTCGAAGAGAGAATAAAAGAAACGTAAAAAAGTGTGACTATTTTATAAAATGAATGTCTAGTATGTTAGTTATACGTTTTGTTTATTTGTTTGTTTCTTTAACTGCTGAATGAAATATTTACTATAGTCAGTTATCTAAGTATAGTTCTATTAACATTAATGTCCTAATTATATCGACTTCCAGGGGCGGTTTTCTTGGGAGGGGGGCAGTTGCTGAAATGGACACAGGCTTCACGATTTAGGGGCCCCCAAATGCTAATGAACTTCCTACTAAAACTTTTTTTTTTATGATTAATTTAACAACTATTCAAAATAACTAAAAATACACATAAAATTATTGTAATTATTGAAAATTTGGTTTAAACTTAGTTTTCGATAGTTTTTCTGTTTTTTATCTTTGAAACCTTTTTTTTCAACCAACTGCAAAAATTTAAGAAGACTGTTAGTATAAAATTATATTTTTATCTGTGGGCTCCTGAAATTATTATTGCACCCGGGCACCAGAAGTAGTAAACCGGGCTTAGACCACTAAAAAATAGGCTTTAAAGCAAATCAAAATGGCTAAAAAGTGTGATTATGAAATCCAATTTCCCGAAGTGAAAATAACTTTTAAAAAAGTAAATCTTATTGTTTTGTGTTATTAACATTGCAATAAACAAATGCCAGGGTGACTCTTTATGATTTTAAAAAAAAATACCTAGTAGGCAGTGGCCTAATCTCCAGTTCTGAATCTATTATTTGTCTAGAAACCATTTTTAGATCAAATTTGTTACGGAAGTTGCTTGTGCGCAAGCGTTAACATAAGTTTTTGCTATACTTTTTTTTAATGCTGGGACTTGAAAAAACTTGATGATTTTAATATTGAAAGAAAAGTGGATGAATAATTTTCTATCCATGTTATTATAGTTAGATTTGTGCCATTTACACTATAGAATTCAAAAGTAAAAAAAAAACTCAATTTTGACAAAAATGGACTTATATCGCTTTTGAAAAAACGCTCTTCAATTCCTACAGTTCCAAAAGAAATAAGTTTGTGCTAAAAAATTTAAAACTGTCTTCTAGACTTTGTTTAGCATAAGATTCTTTAAATTCTTTAATAAGTTCTTTGGCGTTCCTTAGACATTTCAATTTCTGAAATCCAATTGTAAGTATGCGGGCTGTTTTGTGGTTATCAAGCTAATTTTATTACATTTTCTTCATAAGCTTCAATAACTCTAAGACATAAAAATAAGATTTAGTTATTGGCCAACAAAACTTTAACTTTCAGACTTTAATCTTAAATGCGGTAAAACTAAAGAGAAAGACCACACTTTTATAGCTACTTCATCAAACCATCCACTTTGTGAGGCATTTACTTTCTCTCTATACCAGACTTTTTTGGAGCCTGAATCATTAGTTGGATTTGTTTCATCATAGTGATATATGGTATCTCTGCATGGCTTAGAGTTCTGAATACATGCTCTCAGGATTACTTCATTAATATCTGCACAAGATATTTTTACCACATATTTATTTGCTAGCTTTCTAAAAATCAAGAAGCCAACTTAAATATTTATGAAATGAAGTTTTTCTTTATTTTTATGAAACGAAGTTTTTCTTTATTTTTATGAAACGAAGTGCTTTTTTAATTTTTATAAAATATTTTTTTTAAAGCGTAAATCAAATTTTGAACAAAATTTTTTTAAGTCTTAATGAAAAATGAATTTAAAATCAATTCATGGATTGTTGTTTACCGTCCTCCAGCTAATTGCCTTATGGATGCATGCCTACTCAGTCCAGAGGAGACCCTGTGAGCGTCGTCCCAGAGTTTGCCTCTCCTTCAGGAAGTAGACAAAGACTCACCGTCGTCTGGGTTACCATCCTGATGACCGTTTATAGGAGGGCGGGCCCCTTATTGATCAGGTTTACTTCCCCGTCAGGTAATGTAACATCAATTTCAGTCATTAAATTAATTTTGTAATTTCTTTTTTTATTGTGCGATAAAAACGACCGAATATTTCATTTCATTCATTTGCAAAACTTGCGGTATACTAATATATATAATTAGCTAATTATCTGAATTAAGTTAAAATTTATTTTGTTTATGATGAATAAAATTTGCCCTTTTGTCGTAACCATGCCAGTTTTATCCTTTTTTTTCCCCGTGAGACATGGCTATATAAATAAAGAATAGTAGAAACTAAAATTTTAAAGTAAACCAAATTTTAAACGTTTTTGCGCCATCTTAAGCAACCTTCTGGAGTAAAACTATCTTTACTAAACATTTTTAATATTTAAAATATGTTTGAAGTTATCTTAAAGGCAATATATTAGCTATAAACACAAATTACACTGTTTAACAAAACGACGTTATTTTTTTATGGTTTGTTTTTTGCTTTCTTTAAATTTTTTTCTGCCTCCATTAACAAACTTTAATAATAGACCACAAATGGGGAAAAAACGATAACAATTCTTTTAGATTTTCCGCCTTATAGATATGAAGATAAACAAGAAGACCTAAGAATAAAAACTTCACACAGGTGCATTTTAAATCAGCTTAAAATCAAAAACAATAAGAGAAAATTCAATTGGTATTTTGAATAATAAAACGCAAATCGATGTACGGTACATAAGTTTTCTTTTGCTTTTATTTGTATCCTATTTATGATTCTCTTTATTACTAATTGCTTCTTTCAAAAATAAAGATGAGAAGAATTTTACAGAGAAATTAAAGAAGCTGTTTTATGTTGCTTTTTTTATTCAGATAAATTTTCAAAAAATATTAACAGCAATATTGTCGATATATGTCCTTAATTTTTAATATCACTTCGAAATAGGTGATTCATCGGAAATAATGAAGCTTTATGTGATGAACACCTGGTTTCTTCTTCTAGATATTGCAACAGTTAAAGCGATTTCTACGGAAACTCAACCTTCAGCTACATGCCAAAAAATGAAGAACTATGTTTTGCACTCTTCCTCCACCCGATTGACGAGTGTTTTTTATGGTAACTATACAATACAAGCCATTATGACCTTTACAGAAGATGCTCTTTGTAAAAAGGTAAGCCTCTCCGGCTTAATACGTCAATACGCCATTAGTTATGCAATTCATAACGCAAACAAGATCGGTAATATATCAAAAATGGCCAAAATTGGTTTACGTCTTGATGATGATTGTGGAAGTCTTCCAGTTACAATGTCTAGAGGTATTGAACTGATGTCCATGTTACGCGAAAATTCTATTTGTCGGCCTGATTTTCTCCATTGTTCAAATAATAATTCATTTAATCAAGTTAATCCAGACTATTTTCAGGCTGCTACTGGAATTATTGGGACCACATTAAGTTTTACAACAATTCCTTTGGCAACTCTTACATCGTTATATCAGATACCACATATTAGTCATACAGCTTCTAGCAGCTTGCTGAGTAACAGTGATGTTTATAAATCATTTTTCAGGACCATACCCTCAGACATTCACCAAGTGTCTGTTATGCTAGATGTTATGGAGACTTTTGAATGGAATCTAATCATAGCAGTAGGTTCTGATGACGACTACGGCAAGCTTGCTCTTTTTGAACTGGAAACAAAAGCGCAAAAAAGAAACATTTGCATTGTTGAGACCGTTTACATTCCGTTTAAAGCTCCAAATACAATTGAACATGTTAAAAATCTAATGGAACTCATAATCAACACACCAAAAGCAAAGGTCATTGTTCTGTTTTTGTATGTTTTTGATTTAGGTGACTTGATATTAAACGAAGCTAAAGAAAGGGATGTTAAGAGAATTTGGTTGACTAGTGATGCGTGGTGTCCCACAGCGGAAAATTTAAATGTGACAGCGCTAAAGAATGAAACGCACGGTATCATATCCGTTTCGATAAAACGATACGAACTGCCAGCGTTTGAAGAATACGTTAAACATGAGGTAAAAACAAACTTTTTATGTAACATGTGGCTGCAAAATTACCTTAAAAACAATTTTCAATGTGAACCAAAAAATATTTCTAGCAACAAGGAAACTTTGCTTGGTGATGAAAACTGTTCAGTTTCTGTTAAAGACGTGATGCATAAAATCTCAGGTCCCTTTGGTAAAGTAAGTAACTTAATTGATGCTGTGACTGCACTCACTCTTTCTATTCATAAGTTTCTTGACGAAAACTGCGTAAAAGGTAAAGTCTGTTCTATCTCAGCTATTGATCCGGTATCTTTAACTTCTATGGTCCGTAACGTATCCTTTATAAATAGCGTAGGAGAGCCAATCACCTTTGACCAAAAAGGAGATCCTAATTTCGTTTTATACACAATTGAGAATTTGCAGTTTTATGATGGCGCATTTAAATTTGTTACTGTAGGAAATTGGAGTAACAATCGCACACAACGCCTTTGGCTTGAGAAAGATAAAATAAAATGGCCTTTTTGGTTTCAGAGATTATGGGATCAAGACCACCCTGGTTCTCGGTGTAGTCCATATTGCAAAAAGGGCCAGTTTTTTACTGCAAAAATAGGTTGTTGTTGGAGTTGTGAAAATTGTATAGATAACAGCTATAGCAACGTATTAATGGCTGATCGATGCTTGCCTTGCGGAGCAGGTAATCATACCGTGGATCATATAACTTGCGTTGTTACACCTGTAACTTGGTTAAGTTATAAAGACTCAGAAGGAGCGGCAATAGTTATTGTTAATTTTGTTGGTTTTTTTTTAACTATTTCCGCTGCTATCATTCTTTATAAGTTGAGACGTGAAGCCGCAACAGACGAGCCGTCTCCTCACACTACTACATTTGCATGCATCATCTTGTTTTTAACCTTTTCATCCGGATTTCTTTATGTATTTGAACCTACTGTTCAGTTGTGTCACGTGAGGAATGCTGCATTCAATTTATTGCTAATGGAATTCTCTTCCTTTTTACTCATAAAAACAAAGATTACATCAGAATACCTGGAAACTAACATTAAATGCTTCTTAAAGGGCGGATTGTTTAGTGCTCAAATGATGCTTGTTGCCTTTTTCTTGCTTTTACAAATAGGTTCAATTATTGCGTGGATCAGAATTGATTCAGGAACATCAGCCGTTGAAATTCAATTAGTTAATAGCGGCACTCAGATTGAAAAACATTGTTACGGGAAGCTGACGTCAGCTAGATTAGTTTCTACTTTTATTCCAATTGTTTTACTTTTAGTTTCAACTTTTTGTGCTTTCCGTGAGCGGAATTGTGCTCATGTGTTTTACGAACCAAAATTTTTAAGTTTTTTTTGTGTTGCCTTGTGCATCAAAATGATTGCTTTTGTTTCAACTTACAAGTATTTGAAAGGAAGCTTTAAGATCTTGGTGATGGCTTTCTTATTGACTTCTTCTGGGTTCATGTTTATGGCATGTTTTATTTTACCAAAAGTGTATGTGGTATGTGCTCGTTTTTATAATGTAACTTCTTTCATTCAAACTCTGCCGCCAAATTCTTCTCCGGAAAAAAAAAAAGAATCGATTCAAACAGAGAAAATCTGACACAAACCTGACACAAACCTGACACAAGCCTGACACAAACCTGACACAAACCTGACACAAACCTGACACAAACCTGACACAAACCTGACACAAACCTGACACAAACCTGACACAAACCTGACACAAACCTGACACAAACCTGACACAAACCTGACACAAACCTGACACAAAGATGAAAGCTCCTTATCAAAATAAAAGGTTTAAAGTTGATCTTTTTTTTGTGTAAAAGATTAAAAGTTGAATGATAAAAAAGCAGTATAAAAAAAATGTTTCAGTTTCATATGACATAACACCGTTATAATAAATTAAAATATACTTTTATATTATTTGAAATATATATATTACGTGCATTTATCATATGAGTTAATATGTTGTGAAAATTTATATTCTAATAAGCAATATAGCATTTATAAAGAATTATATTTACACAGTCATTTTCCAACTTCATAAATTTTTATAGATTTCTTTTTGTTACAGTTAAATTTTATGTAAAATATTTGTAATATTTTTACTTTATTAATTGATTTATTTATGGTTAATTCTTTGATATTTTTGCAGCGCTAATCCTACTTATTGTTTTTTTTTTTAAACCTCCTATGCACAACACCTCATATCTTTTGCTTTTTTCCCTCCTCCTTCTTATCCATATCTCTTTTGCATTTCCTTGCAAAGTTTCGTTTTTGGGAGCATAATAAACTTGTGATTATTAAATGTCTAAAGCAGGATGGCATGGCATTAAATGTCTGGCATGCGGCTCGCGGCCTGATTGCAGCAAAAGTAGTGCATATGCAACGGCAATAAATTTTGATAAAAAATTTTCTAACATGTTTGAGAAATTTTGCGGTCTGTTGAATGTACATTTATAATTCGGCCTATCAGGAAAAACCTTTAAACTCTTAGGAGTTCTCCTACGCCTTAATACCCAGTCATGCTACCCATCGTAACGGAATGCTACACAAAAACCGCTCTTTATTGTAAAAAAAAAGATATAAAGTTTTATTTTAAGAATTAGAAAGTCTCAATCACGAGAGCCGAAAAATGAAAACGCTGTAAACTTTAATCATATATACAAACGGAATAATGCTTAAAGTTTTTAAAGAATAAAAAAAATTAAAAAAAAAAAAGAAATAAAACCACGAAAGCAGCCCTTCGATTTCTATCTCAATTAAGAAGTAACTGAATCCTTTACTTTGATCATCATGTGCATCGGTACCATCCAAATTCTTGTCTAATTCTGCGTCTCAGTGTCACCTGACAATAATGATTTTGTTTAAATTATTTTTTTCAATTTTCATTGAGCCAAACTTTTGTTGATCTTACTGAAGATGATCTCTGATCTTTGTAAAGTAGGAGCTGTTTGTTTGCTGTCTTAAAAGAACATCTAAATAACAACTGTAATTTCAAGGTTGTGAACGGAAAGTTGTGAATGGGCAGCATCGGCGGCTGTCTTTGTTATTTGTTGTAAATTATGTCAACACCATCATCACGTAGCGACTTTCAAAGTTTTAGCTTAACATTTGTCTGAAACTCTTTTCTTCTTTTGTTGATATTTTGTTTATTGATTATCTTTAAAAAATATACAAACAAGCAAACAAGTCGAGTAAATTTATAAAGCCTGCCGAACAAAAAGCCTAAAAATGCCTAATCTACATTTCATTAAGAAACAAATTGGTATTCAATCTTTCAAAAATGAATTACAGCTGATTTATATCATTCTTAAAAGGTTTCTCTTTAAACTGAGGCTTCATTTTCTGATTCGGTAGCTTTTAAGTTACGCACGAAATTAAGTTGTCTCGAATTTAAGTTATGCACAAATTTTTAAGCACGAATTGTCTCGTTGATTCAGACAAAGGAGATTTTAAACCAAAACTAGTGCCATGTATTTCATTGAATTAGCTTTTGATCCTTTGTGTAGTTAAAGCTGTCTACAAATTATGCGTCTCAAGATATTGTCTTATTAGGTTATTTTGATTGGTCTGTATAGTGATTTCTTTCCATTTATAAAACCATGCCTGGGTTTTTAAGTCCAAAATCTTATTTTCGGTTTTAAAGTCAGCAAATCTCTAAATAACTCTTTGTCAGTCTCCTCAGGAGGCAGAAAATTACGGTATTGCAGATGTTAGTTTTAGAAAAAAATCATGTTCTTGCAAAGATTTGTTTATAAAATAAAAAATAATTTTTAAAGAGAAGTTTTTTATGAACTCTACACTTGCGCGTTTTTTGTTTTTTTTTCCAAACTCCACACTCGCGCTCTTGTTTTTTATAAAAAAAAAATTCATCGGAACTTTTCAAATTGGGCGGGTAGCTGTCATATAAGTTTCCAAGGACCAGATGACCCATGCAAAGTTTTGAAAACGAGCCACGTTTTCCAGACGAAATAAATAGGAGCCTAATTGAAAATTAAGGTTTTAATCACGGAAGAAAATGATAAGTTCCTATAATGATGTCTCAGAGATAGGGTTACAGTAATTGACTTATTTTCAACCAATGGCACCATTTACCTACAAGTCAATATTAAAGTTTTTGTAAACCTTTTTTTTACTTTTTGGTAAAAAAAAGGTTTACAAAAACTTTAATATTGACTTGTAGGTATTATAAACATTTTTTGTTCCTTGTTGGGGAGTCTTCGTCTTTGATGAATCTTCATCTTTATTAAATACTTGATCTTTAGTGAATTTCGCTTTTGATGTTTAGGCTGACCATTTTTAAAACCAAATTTAAATATTTTTCTAAAGAAAATTAAACACTTTATAAAACTTAAGAACCATAAACCTCGTTTAAAAGCGGCAGTAAATTATAAAAAAAAAATGCATCAATAGCTTAGCAAATAAACAAATACAACATTTTATTTGTTAATTTGCTTATATTCCTTTGTAAACCCCCGGTACATTTTGAATAAATAGCGCTCTGTGAGCCCCCTGTGTTTGGTGAATAAAAAATTGCCACGAGAGCCTTTTATTTTGTAAAATAAATCTGATTTCAGTTAGCATCAAAATCATTTTTTTTTATAGTAAAATACTGTCTTCAAATATTTTTACACTTAACCCAGAAATATAGATTACTTATTTCAAGAAAAGATCTCTTTTCCTTTCAGATCTTTGAAATGATTTGACCCTTAAAATATTTTCATTATAAATCAACAAATTTTCACAAAGCTTCCTGGCGGACCTGACGGACCATCAAAAATCTTTACAGAAAATACTGTGCAAATTTTATAACTGGCTAAATTTGCAGATGTATTTACAAAAATTTAAAACTTGGGACAAATACTTTTAACCTCTGAAAATTTCCACTGCAATAAATCTTCGCACAAATGATTTGTTTAAAAAAAAAAAAACTCTCCAGTAAGATTAAATATCCCACCCCCCTCCCCCTGTTATACGTTTAACCTTGAAAAAATTTTTACAAGCCATTAAACCCTAGTTTTTAGCACTAACATGAGATAAAAAAAATTTAAAAAGTAAAGTGTATTTTAAAGCTAATCATTACTTACAAACATTGATAACTCATTTTCTCCCAACTTTTAAAATAGGAGATAAAACAAAATAATTAAAAACTCGCAAATTTTTAAACTGCATTTTTATAAAGCTATTATGATAACTATGAAAACTTTTATTATAACATTAAATTTACTATAATATTCTGATTTGAACCTTTCTGGAAAAATGGAGGAGACCTTTAAACTACAGAAAAAAACCTAAAAAAAAATTATTTAAAAATAACAGAAAGCATTTGCAAAATGGGAATTAAAAACTTAAATCCTTTCTTAATCGAAAGTCATAAAAGTTGAGATTATTTAACTTTTGAGTTCTAATGAAAGTATTTTTAAATTATATATTTTTTGAAATTATAAATAAAATAAATAGTTCCTTTTAATTTGTTATTTATTTATTTTATTAATCCTTATTTTTATCAAGATTCAAGTTTATCGAATTTACAAAGAAAAAAATAATTTTTGTAACTTTTTTTTTTCTATATTAATCGATGCTTCGCACGATTGACTCGATAAGATTTTGCACAACTTATTCAGGAATCAGCGTTTCGTTTCACTTATCTTGAGCTTTCGCAAATACCGTCAGCTTCTGTTTACCCGAAGCTGCAACTGATTTATAAATAGAAAGTATTTTACAACTCTTGATGATTTAATCAATAATTGTAACAAAGAAAAAAGGACGCAAATATGGATTCCTTTTCACAGTAAAATGCTTGCTATGGGAATCAATCTTGTTTCAGAGAGAGGCAAATTGTATTGTTCTATTAATACATAATGTTGATCACTCTTACACGAACATGAGATTTTGTATTTCAAAAAAATGCAGTTTGAAACAACAATATGTATATATACGTACATATGTAAAGCAATAAAATAACATATACAAAAAATATATACAAAAGCCAGCCTTTTTGGTAAAGTGTATTTGAGACCTCATAAGTTTAAATAATATAAGCTTTAAAATCAGGTTAGTAAGACTTTTTTTAAAAAATCCATTTTAGTTTTAAAAATTTTCAGTCCCAAATTATTATTGTTTTTAAAGCTATGCTTTTAACTTTAAATATTTTAATAAAATTAATAAAAAGAATTTAAGTATTATTCAATAAGCTATTTACTTCATTTTTGTAACCTTTTTAACTGAATTGAAAGATTTCATAGGAGTTCAATCAGATTCCAAAAAATGTATTTTAAAGCAATAGCTTTAAAATCAATCAAAGTATAATGATATAAAGTAAAAAAAGAAAAATAAAACAAATATGTAAATATGTATGTATGTATGTATGTATGTATGTATGTATGTATGTATGTATGTATGTATGTATGTATGTATGTATGTATGTATGTATGTATGTATGTATGTATGTATGTATGTATGTATGTATGTATGTATGTATGTATGTATGTATGTATGTATGTATGTATGTATGTATGTATGTATGTATGTATGTATGTATGTATGTATGTATGTATGTATGTATGTATGTATGTATGTATGTATGTATGTATGTATGTATGTATGTATGCATGTATGTATGCAGTGGCGTACCTAGGGTATATAGCGCCTGGGGCAAACACCGATTTCGCGCCCCTCTTCCCCCACATAAAGTGCTTAATTACAACTTTTTAATAAATGATGACACAAACTTTATTTTATATAATATATTTATTTTATATGATATATTATTTCTTAATTTATTTTATATAATTCTCGCTTATTGTATCGCAACCAAGCCTCTTTTGCGCCCCTTTCAGGCTGGCGCCCATGGCACGTGCCCTGCCTGCCCTACCCTAGATACGCCATTGTATGTATGAGAACCTGGAACTAGATACCCACGGATATTTTCATTAAGATTGTAAACTTCTACCCGTGATATTATAAGGGTGGTTTTAATGAAAAAAGCTACTTAGCTAAATACCATAACAAATTCATTCATTATATCATGGTTTATTGAAGTAGTACTAACAATAAAAAACTTCAGGGGGTTTTAAAAACACCAAGTGATAAAAAAAATTAGGATTTTTTGACGGCTGACCACTTACTTTACTGTATTTTATTACTGATGCAAAACATTCTGCGACTTGAACAAAAATTTTACTTAAATTTTTAGATTTTTTTACCTGCATAAAAAACAAATTATGCTGTATAGATTCTACAAATATTTAACAAATAACCTCATGCTAAAATTTAATGATTAAATATTTTATTTAGAAAAAATACATCTTTTTTTCTCTTCTTTTTAAATATAAAATTGTTATTATCATTATTTTACTCATATATAATAAAATAAATAAAATTTAAAAAAGAATTCGTTAAAAGCAGCAAATAAAAAAAATTATTAATCATAAATTTAATAATAATCATAAGAGTAATGATAAAAATGATAATAATAACAATAGTAACAAAAATAATAGTAATAGTAATAGTAGTAATGAAAATGATGATGATGATTATAATAAAAATGACGGTGATAATAATATTAACAATCATAAAAATAATAACAATGATAAAAATAATAACAATAATAATAATAATAATAATAACAATAAAAATAATAATAATAATAATAATAATGATAATAATGATAAAAATAATAATAATAATAACAATAATAATAATAATAATAATAATAACAATAATAATAATAACAATAATAATAATATTTATAATAATAAAAATGATAATAAGAAAAATGATTTTAATAATAATAATAATAATAATAATAATAATAATAATAATAATAATAATAATAATAATAATAATAATAATAATAATAATAATAATAATGATAATAATAAAAATGATAATAATATTAATAATAATAATAATAATAATAATGATAATAATAAAAATGACAATAATATTAATAATAATAATAATAATAATAATAATAATAAAGTTGATAATAATATTAACAATAATAATAATAATAATAATAATAATAATAATAATAATAATAATAATAATATTAATAACAATAATAATATTAATAATAATAATAATAATAATAATAATAATAATAATAATAATAATAATAATAAGAAGAAGAAGAAGAAGAAGAAGAAGAAGAAGAAGAAGAAGAAGAAGAAGAAGAAGAATGATATAAATAACAAATATAAAGATAATGAAGATGAGTATATGGGAAGCACCATTATAAGCAAGTAAATCTAGCTATACATTAAAAGGTTGTTATGACCTTGATCTAAAACACTTAAAAGAAAATTTACTGAAACGATGAGGTCAAAGCAAACAAATAACAACATTTGATTCTTGGATTATTACTCACATACACATTGATAGAGCAGGTTTCTTACTTAGTGTGGTAGATTTTTCAATCATCGAGCTGGTTGTAAAATTTGTTCCATTTTTTGACCGTTTTCTACTTAGATATTGCTTCCTTCATTTTAGGAAGCAAAGAATTTGTTTTTGCTAATATGCAGTCAAAAATATACAGTAAATTGTATATAATATTTGTGCATTTGCAAACAAAACATCTTTTTTTTTTAATATATTTATCTATATTTGCAACTGATAACTATTGAGAAGAAATCTTCTTCTTTACTCTGCTTCTTTTCTTTTTTTTTTTTCTTTATCATTATCAATTATCCACTTGCTCCCGTACTTTAAACCATAAGTCTTTTCTTAACTTGAATATTTTATGGACTTTTTAACAGGGCGACATAAGCTAGCTATTGAAATAGTCAACAAACAAATGTCTTTTATTTTTTCTTCCTTTGCATCTCCATTTTAAGTCTAATCTTTCTCTCCCTCCCTCTCTCTCCCTCTCTCTCTCTCTCTCTCTCTCTCTCTCTCTCTCTCTCTCTCTCTCTCTACATCTCTCTACATATATATATATATATATATATATATATATATGTATATATATATATGTTTAGAAAATATATCAATTCGTGAATACAAAATAATTCGTGAATACAAATAATTCGAAATACAAATAATTCGTGAATACAAAACGTTTAAATATATACATAGAAGCAAAATTCTTTTAATGACGGTATTATTTTATATCCAAATTATACGGTGGGCTAAATGATGTTTTATGCACAATAAAAAAGTTTTGATTAAAATAAGATTGGAATTGGTTTTATAACAAATTTGTGCATAATTCGTGCATAATTCGTGCATTCGTGCATAATTCGTGCATTCGTGCTAGATTCGTGCATTCGTGCATGATTCGTGCATTCGTGCATGATTCGTGCGTTATAATAACACTTAACGCGTTAGGAATAACACTTAACGCGTGATTGGTATGAAAGTTTATTTATTTTCCAACGGTTGGAAAATAAATAAAGTTTCATACCAATCACGCGTTAAGTGTTATTCCCTTGATGATTGCTAATTATATTTTGACGATCCATTACAAAGCAGTAAAAACGAGCAGGCATTGCGGGTGTTGGTTATTTGGTTCTTTATTCATAGATTAGTTCAAATTGTAATCATAACACGTAGGTAATCTAGTCTGTAATAGGTTGCTAAGTAGTCTTTTGTTCAATTTATACTAGAACTCAGTTCACCGAAACATGTTTCCATTTGTATTCTGACTGCTTAAGCTGTTCTTTTTTTTATATATGTGATATGATTTTTATTATTACCAAATAATATTTTTTTTGATGAGATGTCGAAAACTGCTAGGCTTATTTGCTGTTGAGTTAGAATTACTTTAAAATCTTTAAAACTGATTTTGAAAACCCTTAAGGAAGTGTTTTTTGTCATCCGTCGTAATCCGTCATTATCAAAATTAATACTTAAATTCTCTCCTAACTTAATCCAGTTTTAAGCCAACAACAGAATCAAAAAGCAGCAGCTGGTAAGCATTGTAATTTATAGACTAAGTTTGTTAAGGATATTTTATCGTTTTCTTTTTTACTATCTTTTTTGTTATATAAACATATATATATATATATATATATATATATATATATATATATATATATATATATATATATATATACACACATATGGTGACGTGTGAAAGTTTCCGTCCAGTAATATTTCGTTTTCTAACTTATTTTAACAAACGATTAATCATTTATAATTATATGAGTTTTTAGTGTGTAAGATTGGAAACCAAATAACACATTAAAAGAATACCATTTTTATATGCGAATAGATTTATTATTATAAATGTTATATTAACAGTGGTTGGCAAAATAAAAAAAAAGTGGTGATTAGTAAAACAATTATTTGTGATAAACTTATTGACTTAATTTTTAAAACTTTATTTAAGTTTAAGTTAATAAGTTTCACTATAAAAGTAATACAAAGTTTAATAATGAAATGGGAGTAAAAAAATTGATCACACTGTTCAAACTATTTTGATGAAGCTCAGAATTTTATACATGTACATAATTAGAATTTCTTATTAATGTATTTATATCAGCTGTTTGTTTATTTGTTTTAAGTGATATCAATTTAAAGTAAGATTGAATTTGGTGTTAATTTCATGAAATATGTAAAATAATTGAAAGAAATTTACTTTATAAATAGAGATTATGGGTTGATTATAAAAAAAGACTTTAAGTTTAAGCGTTTCTTTGAGAACAGTACGTCGGCGGTTAAAAAAAAGTAAACTAGTCGCCAGAAGCCCTTTCGTATTACTTAAATACATTATAATCAATCAATCAATCAGTATCAATATATTTCGTGTTAAGGATGTTACAAAAAACACAGGTCATTGCAAATAGTAATTCACTAATAAAACGCAAATATAATGAAATTTATATTTTTCTTATAAGAAAGCCCGCTAAGAACTGTCTTCATTTCTATAAAAAGGAAGAGAGAAACAAAATGCTCGTCTTAGATAACAAAAAAGAAGCGTGAAAGGCTTGAATGGCTGCGCGATTGCGTGCAACAAATCCAAGAAAAGTTCCCCTTATGAAATTAAGGCACATGATAGCAAGAATGCACTTAGAAAAATACATGTATATTGGCCTGCTTTAAAATGGCGTAATATTTAGTGGTCTGGTGAGAGCAAATTTGTTTTATTTGGGTCAAGTGGACAAAGGATATATCTAAGGATGCCACCTAACTCTTCATACAAACCGCAATACACTCTGAAATGTGTTAAACATTGCGGCGCAAAAATTAATATTCGGGTTTGCTTCTGGCGTAGGACCGATCCATAAGATTGATGGAGTTATGGATCAAAATATTTATCTCGAAATATTGCAAAACATCATTTTGCCCAAAGCAGAGGAAGATATGTCTAGGGCAAAATGATGTTTTGCAATATTTGACCAATATTTATCAATATTTGACCTGAAAATTCCAATTCTGTAAAATTGTTTCTTTAGCTTATGATCTTTAGCTTATGATCTCGACCAATCGACCGACATTAATCTCCACCAAAGGGCTGACTCCTTGTACGGGGAAAATTCTCAAAACTATTACACAATTTCACCATCGTATTTTACATTTGCAATTTGGTAGCAAACGTCATTTCTTGTGCCAATAAGACGTCGCACAGGTTGTTTACCATCGCTTTCAAAAAAGTTAAACTTCAATTTGTTTGAGAAAGGTTTTACCAATCTTTGATTACCCAATTTAGATGATCTTTGGATAAGTGAGCCTTCTTATTCATTTTACGGATTAATGGTTTTTTATTACCTGTACAACCAAAAAAAATCCCACAACATGAAGTTGTCAAGTTAGAATACTATGACTAACGTTAGCTAGGTTTTCATCATTTGGGTCGCGTGCTGTTTTGGTAGCTGTTTTCTTGATATCAACAGTTAATTTGCGTTTTTGATATAATCTACCTTTTTAGGCATTTTTGTTGGTCTTCCTTTAGGTAAGCGATCTTTTAACCCATATCCACTGTACTATATTACTGTAATACCGTTCACGGTTTATTTACCATTTGACAGTACAATAATTCTTGTTTGTTCAAAGTTTTGTGATTTTCTGTGATCTGAAATTTTTTCGTGAGATACAATCTCACGAGAGTACTTTTCTTGCTTTGAAAATTTTATTACTGTCAGGAATTATTTATTAACTATTTATTTATTATAATTAATTATTACGTAAGGAGTTTGCATATTTGCATATGCAAAGAAATGCTTTGCTCCCACGGCCCTCTACGAACCAAATGTAAACAACCAATGCGCTATTTTTTGTAAATGAGTCTTAAAGCATCCTACTGGCGAGTGCATATTTTGTGGCTCGAAAATTTTGCTTTTGTCAAAATATAACAATTATAATGAGATTTACAAAGTTTTTTTTACTATATTATTTTGTTTCCTTTATCTCGTACTAACATTATAAATGATTGATCTTTTTTAAAATAAATTAGAGTACGAAATGTCACCGAATGTATGCATGCATAGATAGTGGCGTGAAAAATAAGTCATTTGCCAAGAATTAAACATATGTATTTATTCATATATAAATAATACAGCGTTGGTGTTCGGTTATCGGCTGAGTGGCAATTCAAAACTTTTGGTTACCTTTCTCATTCTTAACTTCTCGCAAAAAAGTTAAGGCCATTACTTCTTTAGAGGAAGGCCCTTAGGGTATCTACAACCAAGGAGGTTACCAGGCTACCAAAACCGAACCAATAGCTGAATAAGTTTTTTTTTACTTTAATTTATGAAAAAAGTTGAAAAGATCACATTAGAAAATAGTTATTAATTAATAATTACATTAACTGTTGTTAATAATCTAGCCGAAAAAATAGCAAAAACTACCACAAATATAGTCCTCAGTGGCAGGCGACTTTAGCGCCTGCAAGGAAAATTACAGCAGAAATTAAAATAAAAACTATTATAAAATTTTAGAACATTTTACAACTAAGCACTCTACTTATAATTCTTTGTAACATGTGAAAGCATGAGAGTCAGCATATTTGGGTAACGCGGGCATTTCCCATTTGTAATAAGTGTTATGATGTGAACATGGGTTCCAAATTTATCACGTGATTGTCTTTTATAATTTTTGTTACGTATGCCATGTTAAAAACGAGAAAAATAATGCCTCCGTGTTTTCGTTTGCTTTAGATTTTCTTTCTAAACAGGATCACATCAAAATACCAAACAGTTATTTATTTTATTTTTTTTAATAAAGTTTTAAGCTTTGTGCATGGTTAGGTCATGGGCGTGAGGAAAAATTTAATTTGCAAAAAAATAGATTGCACTCCCAATATTAGTTTAGAAGTTACTTTATATTTTTTAAAAAATCGTCCATTTGCGTAAAACCGTGTTTTGATTAATTTACTGTCGCGTTTCATTTTGCTTAAAAGTGGAGTTCGACGCTTTTTCGAGAAACTCGATAAAGCTTCTTTATTCCTCGAGGTGACACTCTTCTTTATTTCTAAAGTTTGGCGCGCGAAATTTCTTGGTCTTCTTCAGTTGTATACGAGTTGACAAAAAAAATCAGCAAGAAAATCGCTTGTTAAAGTATCTAAAAATCTGACAAAATCTTATAAAAATTAAATATTTTAAAGTAAATAGGGGAAAGGTGCCTATGATGGCATACTTAACTTTAACGTTTCTCTGAGCCATTACCTGAAAACTTAAAAAATAATTTTTGACATGGGTGTATTCCCTCTAGCATGCAAAATAATAATAAACCTTAGAATTTTTACTACTTTGTTTTTTTATAAGTTTATACCATTAAAAAAAAAAATACAAGTATGCCATCATAGGCAACTAAATGCTCCTATGATGGCACACTTTAAAGAAAATAGACAAACAAGAATTTTTTTTGTTTTTTAATAATGGAAACACAACTTATCAAGAAAACAAAGTTAATAATAAATATTTGGTCTATAAGCATAGTTCACATATAAATTTTTTTCTACTTCTCTATATGCCTGCACATAAACAATGACATCAAGATCTGGGTTTTTGACAACAAATCCAGTTCTTTCTTTAGAGCAAGACAGCGTATAAATTTCATAACAATACAAAAATGCTGTATCAGATTCGAAATTCATTTTATTATTTCTTCCTTTAATCTCCTCACTGTAGTATTTTTCTTCAACAGTCGTCTTTCTTTTTGTTTTTCTAACAAATTTTTCCTTTTCTTTGTTATCTTTTTCTTTTGTCTTATCTTTTAGTTCTTGGATACCCGGTGTGGTATTCAGAGGTCCAGTTTTTCCACGTTTTCGTGCCCTTTTCATTTCGATTTTAAGGATTGCTAAAGGCAACGGACACAACTTTTGTATAACAGATCTTATCCTTTTGTTGAAACAGAAGATCCAATGTATATGGAAGCTTCTGATGGAGGAGATTTCATTTCCAAATGTGTTGGTTTCTGAAACTCTTGTATTTCATCTTTGTTCTTAGCCTGATCACCTTTTTATTAGCATACAAATTGATTTCAGGCATTTTTTTCAATTCATTTTGCAGACTTTCCTATGTTGGCAACTTCTCAGTATGCCATCATAGGAAAGAGTCACCATATTTATTAAAACAAGCTGTGTCTACCTTATTCCACACATAGCATTAAAATAAGTATTCTAATAAATGTACAAAGCCTGCAGATGAAATGCATGAAAGTTTTACTTCTGTATGATGTATAATAAAATCGTAATCCTAAATATATGAGGGCATTAAAACTACAACACCACATGCCAAAATTTATGTTTGTTGATTAGAAAAGCATTATTTATGACAGAGGGACGAATTTTCACCAGAAGTAATGAATTACTAATAAACACATGTTGGTCTAATCACTTATGCGCCAAAACTAATATTTTTAGAAATATGACCAGTATGCCATCATAGGCGCTATGCCATCAAAGGCACCTTTCCCGTAATTTTTTTTTTTTTAATCCATTTTTTTCCAGCCCGAAAGACTTAATAAATTAAAACTTTTAAACCGTGCGATTTTTAAAGTGTTGCGTTAGAGATTGTTTTGTATAATATCCGTCACTCAGATATAATTTTTTCTTTATTTTTTTCAAAAAGAAAAGATATTGTGTAAGCAATGTTGTTTGCCATAAATTTTATTGTAAAAAATTTATTCAAAACAAAGTGGTAACTCGATTTAAACCCGAGTGTGGCAATAACGCCTAAACCATGTAAAACAACACGCGAGTTGTAGGTTTATAGGTTTTAGACGTTAGCAAAGTGAGTTGCAAATTGATAAAAGTTGCGCTCAACATTTTCAGAAATGTTTGACAGTTTTCTAAAGTTTTCTACAAGTCATTTTATATTCTGCTACGGATTGTTTATCACCGTGCCAACATTATTTCAGTAGATTTAATGGATGATTTATTTTTTCTCTCCACCGGATATTTTTACACCAGCGGATATTTTCTCTCCACCGGATATAGTTTAATGTACAAGCAAAACAAAAGGTTCGAAAAATTAAAAATACAAAACTGAAAGTGAAAGTCTTACTTTGGATATTATTTTGTTTGACTAAATTCAGTACAACAGTTTTGAAAATTGTCAATGCCTTAACAATAACATATCATCCACGAGTGACGCTTTATCATCTTTTAGGCCGATTGTGCAAACCACAGCATCGCAGGCATCGAACCTTTGGATGAGTTTAATATTATCATATGGTGCAATAACAACTCTTTCAGATGTGAACCATGCTAACCAAAAACCTATCCAATCGCCAGATTTACTGTATTTTCATCAGCTGTTGCTTTATAACCGATTAATTCCCGTTAATATGCAGTTCCATTTTCCTTTAGCAGATGCCCTTTGCTATTCAAAGCGCTCTCTGAGGGCACCATGTTTTTAAAGCATTGCCACAAGTCAAAACTTACCAAACGTGCGGTTAATTGGAGAAACTCTCTATAGTCATCTCTAAAATATCAAAAATGAAGTCCGTCAGCAATAATTGTCTTTAGGCTGTTACAAGTAGTGAGTAATAATATCACTCATGGTTTTGGTGGACGATATATGCGATTCAACCATTTTCTTTTGAATCTTTTAAAAGTAAAGAACTCAAGCACAGTTGATATATATATATATATATATATATATATATATATATATATATATATATATATATATATATATATATATATATATATATATATATATATATATATATATATATATGACGGCAGTTTCGTTATGCAACTTTATTGTGGGCATGCGCATTAACAAATATTTTTTCGGTTTGATTTTTAATAAAGCGTGCAAAACGCAAAAAAACTTTGAAAAGTCTTCCTATAATAAATAAAGTTAATATATCTTTTTATAACAATGGCATGTTAAAATTTCTTTTTTTAATAAGTGTTTATTATTACTAGCTTTCAAGAGAGAAAAATATTAAACAAAAGAATTTGTCAAACTTTTACAAGATTTAGAACTTTGCCTATTTTTTTGGTGTGAAGTTCAAGGAAGTCAATAATTCTTCTTTAATAAGTACTTTAATAAACTTTTTGGCAAAATCTGGAGTGCTCAAGAGAAAGAGTTAAGGTATTTAAAGAGTTTGTAAAATTTTGAAGAACCGGTTTTTTTTTTTTTTAGAGTTTTTTTCGTTAAAAAAATACTTTTTTTCCATAAATTTCCATTTTGTTATAGGTACTGAACAAGATGTTAAGTAAAGCGTAAAGAATAAAAACTAAAATATAATGAATAAGTAAAATAAAATATTCGTTGCTGATTTAATACCAACGATTGAAATTCAAAATATAAACTATTTTTACTTATTTTATTTGGAAATATACAATATATAATATATATTATGAAAATTTCTTACAAAAAACATTGAAATTAAGTTGTAATGTTATATTTGGTTTACACAATTCATCTAAAAAAATTTACAAAGTTTTTCTTTTTTTTATGGTTGGTCTGATTTTCAATGCTTCTGGGGAGTTTTTGATGTAATGTTCAGACAATACTTTTTCGTCGCTGTGATCCTTTCATATGGCAAAAGGTTGTTCATACTATTAAACTCAGCATGCATGCCTTCTATACCTTGCTCTCCATAAATATTGAGACCCAAACCCCAATATCTTATAAAATCAACATAATGACTTTCCAACAAATGCATTTTTGACGTAATGGACTCAATAGGCCATGTTTTACGAAAGTATCTCATTAACTTTTCAATGGCTTTTTCTAACTCCAAAAAAGTAAATAAATAAAAGAACGTAGAAAACAAAGAAAAGAATAACTACGATAACCCTTACAAGAGTAATTTAAATGAGAGTAAATTTTAGTAAGAGTACTGTAATGCAAGACTATAAATTTTAAAGAAAAAGTAATTTCACCTAATTCTGATAATAGATTTTTATTAATGATTTCACTTGAATTAATAAAGTTGTACCATGTTGTATACTTGCAGAACTCAAGACCATTGCCTCTTTATGAACATCTGCATCAATAAATCCAAGATCGCTTACTATCTTAGGTATTGAATTGCAAAAACGTGGAAAAACTGGAAATTTTTAACTCAAGACCATTGCCTCTTTATGAACATCTGCATCAATATATCCAAGATCGCTTACTATCTTAGGTATTGAATTGCAAAAATCAAGGACGCTGTTTATTCAATGAATAAAGATAATTTTAGGGCACATTTACAAAATTAATGTTTAAAAACCTTTAAGCATTTATGAACTAATGTATTTAAGAAGATATTTATACAATTTCATGTTTAAAAGTATGCAGAAATATGGAAGGAAAAACCTGCATTTTTTTTGAACATGGTTCCCATGGCTTCCAATAAAACATTTTCCATGATGAGCTTATCTTTGAACATTAAGACCTCATAGAACTTTGTCAAGTTTATTCACAAGTGGTCCATGAGATTTTTCAAATGTTTTGGATCTTAGTTCTATATATATATATATATATATATATATATATATATATATATATATATATATATATATATATATATATATATATAGAAAGAGAGAGACAGAGACAGAGACAGAGACAGAGAGACAGAGAGAAAAGAAAAACAAATAACTTGGAATTTTTTAGCATTTTTAGAAAGAATACCATGTGTCTGTATTAAGTAATGTGTAATAGATAAGTAAAACCAGGACCTTCGAGAGAGGAAGCACAGGGGGAAAATTAACTTCGGGCACCAAACTTGAAGGGACGCCAGATAACCGGTCGCAATTTTTTTTTTTGACAGTATATAGAAAACATTTTAATGACTGATAATGTGAAGTCTGCTTAGTTTTTGCATATGAAGTTTAAACTTTTGGATTCGAATTAAAAATGCAGGAATTGTAAAAATATCACGATACAGCATTCAATTAGATTATAGATGGCATAAGAATCCATGTTATGAGCGAATAAGTATGCTGGCCTCAATTTTCATCTGCTAAACCTCAGAAAATGAAATTAACATCTTTTACTGGGGTCTTGTTTTTTATTCTTTCATTTCTTTGATGTCTAATGTGAAGAGAAGCAACTATTTTTGTACTTCGAAAAAAAGACAGTGGTGAAAGTGTCACTTTTGGATTAGAAATGCCATGTTCTGTCTCAAAAAGAAAGGAGCCGATATTATTTATCACTGATGTGATTAGATTATCACTGATGTGATTAGTTTATCACTGACGTGATTGCAAGGCTAGATATGAATATTCGAAACTGTCGCGATCAAGAATACGATTTTGGATACAATATGTTAGGTGCTTACAAGGGAGCTCAAGCTTTAACAAGTCAAAATCATTAGGAGGCTCTGTACGTTCCCTGAAGCGCTCACAGTCTGGATTTGTTTGGTGTGCACTCAGTTGAATCGGCCGTTGAGATCAAAGTATTCGTTGGAAATTTCGAACCTTTGTACGTATTTTTTGGTGCAAGTTCTGACCGATGGAAGATCCTCAGGCTTTCTATGATAAGATGGAGCTCTTGTATTAATGCCATCAAACCACTTGCCAAAAGGCCGAGAGAAGTGATGCCTGCTCTTAAACATCCCATGGAAAACCTTGATTTGACCAGTAAGCAGCGTAGTCAAGAGAGAGCTTTCGAAAAATGGTTATCATGTATTGAGTTTTTATTACTAATTACGATTTGGTACAACTGTCAACAACGGTATTCGTTTTCTACAATCTGAGGCCATTAAATGGATGACGAGCTACTTTTGATTGGAAAGTTGCTGGAAGAACTTAAACAGATTAAGGGGCTCTTGCTCGCAGATTTTCCAAGAGGCTGTAGCTGTAGCTGGACCCCTAGAATTGGAAACTGAACTCGCTACTATAAGAAAGCATAAACCGAATCGCTTTCACAATTAGGCATCAAACACATTCCGTTTCCATGACAGCAAAAAGAAATAATTTGAATTGAACATTTTTAATATTAGTTTTGATAGTCTGATCCAGCAGATTAATTCAAGATTTGAGGCAAGCAGGATGCTTTGCGATATGTTGCACAATCTCATTGAAGAAGTTCGCTGCTTTAACACAGTCCGCAAAAAAATTTTCAAGTAAGGAAATCCAACACAATTACTCAACCAAATCTTCCAAAAGAAGCTTGAACGCCTTTTTCCCTACATTTGCATTATGCTCCGGATTTTCAACACTATTTCTATGTCAGTTGCTGAGGGTAAACGATCGTTCACTAACTTGAAGATCGTAAAAAACTCTCTCTATTTGACCATGGGGCAGGATTGAATTACTGATTTTTTGATCATTTTGATTGAAGAAGATTTGGACAAAAAGGTGAGCTACGACAATATCATCAATAACTAGTTGGTCAGTTAAAAGCTCAAAAAATTCATCTTTAAGCACCTTATTCACCTTTTTCAAAATTTTGTTGGTTATCGTTTCATTGGTTTAAAACTAATATGTTGATTCAAATATCAGTTTTGATTGGCGAACCGTTTGTTAATCCTGAAAATTGATAGTAACGCAGAAATTCAATGTGTTGTGTTGATAACTGCTTCATTCGCAAAACTTTAAATTTTGAAATTTCTAGCCTTGAAAAGGAGCGCTATTTTTCGACATTGACCCGGGCGCCATCGGCACTCTCAAAGGCCCTGAATAAAACTTCCTGTCGGCCAACAGTTTTAATTAACACAAAATCAATTGCAAGAGATAAGAGATCACTACAATGTAATATTCACGTTTACAAGATTAATAGGAAATATAATGATAATAACTGAACTCTTTAACAGACCTTTCATATTATTGTGTGGCAGAATATATCTTATAATATATTCATATCAAAATTATAGTCCATCAATAAACACTTAAGAATGCTTTTTTTGTGCCTTTTTTTTTATTAATATACTTCTTTCGACACAAAATTTATCTGGTTTTTTTAGTTTTTTTGCAGTATTTGAAAGATATTGCTGCGTAAGGCAAATTATTATTATCTTCATATCCTAAATAAAATAAATTGTTGAAAAGAACGTAAGGTGCAGAAGGTGTAGCTTCTACACTAGAAAATGACAGTCGTCAAACTGTAAGATCAACAGTATTCTCAATAATAGGTAGTTGGACATCATAGCTTAGAGTAACTGTTAAACTATCGAAAAACTTGTTGGTATAATAACAAAATTAAAAGATGATCAACTTTAACCTACCCAAGTCTTAATGTGTCCCAGTATATCATCAGGTGTAATTATTTTTGTGGTGCTTGTTAAATATATATATAGCCTATTTATCTTTATTTACATTTTTTATGTTGGTTCTTGTTTCTAGTGCTAATTTAATTCAACTAATTATAGACTGAGAAGGGTTCGGGTCATTTTCTTAATTATTAATTAGATTTTGGTTCCAGAATTCAAGCTAATAAATAAGTTACTAAGGCAATGGTTATAAGCAAAACTGGGATGTTGGATTTTTAATACGAATACTATTAATATGGTTGTTATGTGGTTCTTTTGAAGTTAATGATATATTTTTAGTATCTTCTAATAAAAAAAAATTGCTTCCATTCAAATATCAATTTCTTTAATATTGATATTAGTTGGTGCAATAGGCAAGCCTGCACAAAAAGGTCTTCATATGAGACTTCTTGATGGTATGTAAGGTCCAACTTCAGTCTCTGCTTTAATTTACACAGCTGCTATGGTGATAGCTGGTGTTTAATTAATTATAAGAATGTCTCTTTTATTTGAATTGAGTTTCTGTCTCAGAACAGAGTTTTTGGCTCAAAAGCCCTGAAAATTTGAGCAGTGTCTAGACAAAATCTCAATTCTGTTGAAAATTTGCATTGTTAGTTAGGACCCCAGGTGATTAGAATTTATAATTAAGGCTGCATTATTTATAAGCATCTCTGAACCGTTTTAATACTGTTCAAATGCATGATTGATAAAATTTTCTTGTGTGCGCTGGCATTTTATTGTCTTTCTTTTCAAATTCAAATGAGGTGGCTCTTTTAACTGCATTCCGGGAAGGGATAATAGTAATCATTTTTTTAGACTTCGAGTTCTCATGTGTAAATATTTTGTACATTTGGCAACAACATTTTAGTTTGCTTTAAACTCTAGTTGCAGCTCTCGTCCTTGTTTCATATTTGTTCATAGTGTTTAATGACCTTTTTAAGTGATTTAAAAAAATCATCTGTATTGGATTCATACACTGATGGCGCAATGTTGTTATTGATTCTAGCTGTTGAAGGGCTACCTTTTCTTATACTATTGCTGAGAAGGGGCCACCATTTTAAGATGTTTTGCTATTATTGAAAGAATGGTCGTATTTGTTTGCAAGCTTGCAATCACAAAGGAAAAATTTTTCAATGTCTATTTGTCTTTAAAATTTAGTAAATTTTCTTCAAGCTCAACTGGCATCAAGATTTTTCTTTCTACTTTTGCGTCCATCTCAATTTTTTCCATTTTTCCTGGTCTGTAAAGATGCTCTGAGTATTTGAAAAAATTTTACACAAGCTCTTTTAGAAGCTTTAGGCTCATTATTGCAACTGTTTATAGCCTGAGATAGCACTTTCTCTAATCATATCACATACTTTCCATAAGTCGGTCAACTTTGGATTTCTTATTTGTTATAGATTTAAGATCTTTTTGATCATGAGCCATTCTAAAAAAATATAAATCCTTATAAAGTAAATATAAATCCTTATAAAGTAAATTTATTTAAAAGCATTAATTTACATAAAGTCCAATAGTTTAAAATGTGACTAGAATTTGGTTACTTACTGGAATTTAGTCACTTTACCGTAAGTTAATTTTTTTAATTTATTAGATCTTATAAAGCGTTCATTAAACTGAATTTAACCAAATTATTAGTTTTAATCGCGGAGCGTTTGATAAAAATGGAAAATATTTACTTCAGTAGGTTACACTTCTGGTTTTTCACTACGTTTAGCAAGATACCCAGCCGTAAAGATGTAGTAGATCCTAAATTTAGATTCACAACATTGATATTATTATATGATTAAGTGCTATTTCAAAAACATTGATATTTTTGTTTTTAGATTTTGTACAAACAGCATTCGATGCGTTTAAAATATTTCAGAAGACGTTTAATTGTTATTCTTCTGGTATCATTATTTTTCTTACTTGTTTCTATCAATTTGTGGTCCAAGAAAAAAAGGTTTAACAAAACTGGAGCAAAATTTAACCTCACCATCTTCGCAAATCAAACAAACTACATTCCATTAAAGATTGTGATGCCATTTCACATAAAGCAACTGAACGAAACTTTAGACAATATAAAAACTTGGAACCGATTTAAGCCGTGTGAAAATCAAACAAGTGTAGAACTTGTATTTTATGTTGGCTACTTTGAGTCTAATCTCACTGATTTGTACGCTAAATTGCCTCAAAGTATTGATTGCTTTTTTAAAATCTCAATAACGTTGCACAGGTATGACGATCAAACCGAAGATGAACACGTCATTGGTTCTCGCATCATGTTTGAAGCGATGTTGATGAAAGCATACAAGAGTTTTATGAACACCTCTTTTGTATTTTATATGGAGCCTGACGTACGGCCGATTCGATCCAACTGGCTGACTTCAATTAGCCAAGAAATCGGTGCTGGTCATTTTTGGCTTAAAGGAAGTGTATTCCGAGGCGATATTAATAAATTCGCAAAAAACGATCCTTATTATCCGAATTACGTACATATTAATGGCAATGCTATTTACAATATTGCCAATACAGATTTTATTTTGTTTTATTTTAACACACTGCGACAGTACATAGTTGAAAAAAATGGTGATAGCCTAAATGCGTATGATACAGATTTTTTTGAATACATGTTGGATATGAATAATTACGATGTGACGAGACGAATTTTACATCAATTTCAGTTCACCGAACTTATTCAAAATTTATGGAAGACAGAATACAATGTGAATGAAATGTCTGAAAAATTTAAATCGACCTGTTTTATCCACGGTGGAATTCCTACTTATTGAACTGTTCTATTTTGTTTCTATCCCGGTGGGAATTTGGACGTCTATTTAGAACGTCCAGAAAACGTCCAAATGAAATACCTTTCGTCCGTCCATATTAGACGTCCACGGACGTCCTCTTTAGACAGTTTTAGGACGAATTACGACGTCTGGCAGACGTCAAAGTTAAACTTATGGTCGTTGTGTTCGGGCATTAATTACACTAAAATCTAGAAATAATTACTTTTTTTAAGTTAATATATTTACTAATTTAAGTACAGATTAGATAATATAAATGCTATAACAAAAAAAAAAAAGACCTTTTATATTATTTAGTTTCTTCTTTTTGCAATTTAAGTATTGCTTGTTATAACAAGTCGCCAACGAGTGTTTTGATATTGCCTACGTCAAAGCCATCTTTTTCTGAAATAAGCACGCTAAAACAAGCAAAATATAGAACTATTTTTATTTTCAATATTAATATTTAGTTAAATACATACTTAAATTTTATTATAACTTCTTTGTTTTTTATAGCAACACTCAGCAGAAACCTTACAACATAATTTGATATGTAAACTAACTTACTTTTTAAACATTTGTATAATGTTGCGGCTACAAATTTCCATTTTCCCTTTATCCCATCTTTACTAAAACACCTTTGCAAAGGTTATGTCATTATGCTGTCTAAGACCTTTTTAACTATTCTATGTGGCATTGAACCACCGACACCTTTAATCTGTGTAATCTACAGAAAATAAAAAAGTTAGTTTAAAACAAGTCCATTCCAAACAAATCTATAGTTGAGGAAAGATAGTAACAGTCTAAATCAGTATAGGAATGCTTTTAGATTAAAATAACATAAACTTTGTTTTAAATTTTGAGCTGTGTTTATAGTGGAAACATTTTAAATTTTATTGATTAAAGTTTATTTCTCAATAAACTTTAATCAATAAAATTTAAAATGTAAATAAACTTTAATCGATAAAATTTAGTTTTCTAGATTAAAAAAAAAAAAAAAAAAGAACTATCTTCCGAAACCTCGCTGCTTTACTGGAGTTTAATTATTTTTCCTCCTCGTCTAACCTCATCTAACGTATCAAGCGGTTCTGTAAAAATGTTATCAGCTATGAACGCATTAGGTCCTACCTCATTATTTTCAAGAAGTTCAAGGCGATCAAAGATTTTCTTTTGAGTTTCCTTAATTTGATCAAACTGACTTGTTAGTTCCATAAAAATAGCATATTAGAATTCTGAAAATAAAAGCTGAGATTTTAATTTCTATACATTCATTTTTCAAAAATGATTAGATTTAATTAGTTTTTTTTATATGATAAATTCTTAATTCTAAAACTGAAATTAAATCAAACAATTGAAAAGTTTATATCATTAATAAATTATCTGTAATATAATATTTATAAAGTATATAAAAGTAAATGGGAAGTAATTACGTTTATTTGTCATTTCTTTAAAAGAAACTCCACCATCACCTATTTTAATGTTTCCTTTTTAATTTACCAGTTTTAAAATGATCTTAAATTGAAAATTCAATGCAAACATTTTTTTTTTAAACCAAAACAGGAGTTAGTGCTGCTTTCAATTTTTATAATTCTAAAAAATAATAAAGTTGAAATAAATATAAGAAACGAAATACTTTAGATGGAGTATTTTAAAATAAATCTTCTTCATCACCTTTATTTTAATATTTATCACTCAGCTTATGAGAAAACCCACTGCTCATAGGTTCATTAGAATGAGAACTGGAGTCTAGCTCTGGACTAGGTGTACAAACATTTTTGACTTTCCTAATAGTTGATACAAAAAAATTATTTATATACTATAATTTTTTTTATCATGAAAAATGATTATATAAATAATAATAAAAAAAAATAGGCGCTACTGCAGTTTCTCCCCCCCCCCCCCCCCCCCCCCCCCATTTTTTTATGATTGATTCTGAAAAATATAAAAACATACACCTGAAAATCAACGGAAAGTGCTCTTATTCGAAGTCAAAGTTTGTAAAAAGTCCCACCAAAAACCCTAATATTCGCCATTTTTTTCAAAACGCTTTCATTTTTAACGAAAACTAATTACCGTTACATTGCGCAATAAACCTTGTTTCAATTAGCCTCTGAATTTTTGTTTTAAAGTATTATAACGAAAGTGTTATAACGAAATGAAGTTAATGGAAGATTTCAAATAAAGGTTGAACATAGAATTTGAGAATGCAGACAAACTGATGAATAATTATCATTGTATCGTACGCTGGTTTTTTTATTTAAAAAAACGGTTTGAAGGTTACTATTTCTAAATTTTACATGTGATAAAACAACAATCAACTAAGTTTCAAAAGTTCTTCTTTTAGGAAAAAAAACTGTTAAATTCTTTTTTTTAATTTATTACAAAAGTACATTACTTGCATTATAGTTTATTCTCTAATAAATCAAAAAACTAGATAAACATACTTTTACGACTTTTTAACGTAAAAACCTTGCTATTAATGTATTGCTTTTGTCAGCAAAAAGATCATTAACTTATTATTTTCAAAATGGCGAATATTAGGGTTTTTAGTGGGACTTTTTACAACTTTGACTTCGAATTAGAGCACTTTCCATTGATTTTCTGGTATATGCTTTTATATTTTTCTGAATCAGCATAAAATTCTCTATCAGAATCAATCATAAAAAAGGAGGAGGGGGGGGGGGGGGGGAGAAACTGCAGTAGCGCCAAAAAAATGAACCTTAATATTCTGAGTAGGGCTGGTAGATTAATCGGTATTTTACATTAATCGATTAACGATTAAATTTCGAAAAATTAATCGATTAATCGATTAATTTTCGATTAATTTTAGAAAAAATGTGTTTATAACTTAATAAAAAGTAATTTATATTTTTTATGATTTTATTTCTCTTTTAATCAGATATGATCTTAAAAAACATAAATTATCAACAGTATCATCGTTTAAGCTAGTTCTTAAATTAGTAACAAATAAACCAGCTGCACTAAAACTTCTTTCTGCTTCTATAGAAGACGGGGGAAGACTTAGCATGGCATTATAAATCTTTTCTAAAGAACTTGGCCTGTTTCCAGTGCTTTCGAGAACTGCAATTTCACGTTTAATGCATGTCAAAACTTCTTGAGGGGAAGATTTAAAAGTTATCCCTTTAGTTTTTCCTGCTGCTGAAGCTGTATTAGCTATTATTTCTGCTAATTCTTTACCTTTAGTTTTTTTTCTTAATGGTTCTTCATTACAAGTGTACTCTAACTCAGACTGATATGCTGCTTCTACTTCCTCATGTAGAAATAAACATAGGTATATTTCTCTAGCAGTTTTAGCAATTTTATTTTTATGTGGGTATTTCAAAAGATTATCTGGAAATTCTGAGTCTGATTTATAGTCAGCTGGGTTATGTAAAAAGCACAGTAAACCAGCAATATTACAATTTCTTCTTTCAACAACTCTCTCCGAGACAACAGTAAATAATTTTTGACCAATGTTAGTATTTTGTTCTTTAAGATTTTGTAGTAAAAACAAAATAATTTTATCAGATTTTATCAGATCACAGTCTCTTTTCCCTAGTTCCATAACACTTAACTCTACAATGTGTAGAGCCTGAACAATATCAGAAATGTGTTTTATTTCCTCTTCTTTTAAAATTAAATCTGTTCTAGATATATCAACAAGAGCCTTTGCAATAACATTTTTTAATTTTAAGTACCGTTTTAACATACTTATTAGCGAATTCCATCTTGTTTTAGTATCCAAAATAGGCTTGAGTTCTTTTCCTAAATCTGTTCTACAAATACTTTGAAGGGAATCGTTTTTAAGAGGAGATTTTCTAAAAAGTTTGACTATTTTACGAACCTTCAATATGATAACGCCATAGTCCTCATTAAACTGGATTTCCTGTGAAACAGAGCTATTACTTTCCTCATTCCAGCATTCTTCAGTGTTGTTTTCATCATCAGGGTCGGAATCAGATGTTTCATTTTCAATCTCATCAGTCATTATTTCTTCTTGAGTTGTTTCTATTTCTAAACTTTTTTTCTTATAAAGAATATCACATACAGCAAGATGAATTCCATGGGAGTAGCAAAGTTGGTGTATAACTCCCATTTCTCGTCCCATTTTTTTCATTACTGATGCACCGTCAGTAACACATCCAAAAACATCATTAATCAAATTTAAGCCAAATTCATTTAATTTCTCAATAACAATATTAACAGCTCTTTCTGAAGGCAACGAACCATTTATTCTAATCATCCCAAGACCATAGTGACATTTGTCTGAACAATGTACATTGAGACATAAATACCTTCTAGTTTTACCAGAAGTCCACTCATCAAGAGAAATTGAAAACCTTTCTCCTTTTAATTTTTTTTTGCTGAAGCTCTTGAACAACTTTGAACTTAATTGAGTTTGCGTAGTTCATAACAATTGTCTTTATAGCATGTCGATCATCAGGGATTTTAAGTCCTTGAGCTTTCCAGCCATTTTTAATATCTTTGCTATTGGCCAAAGTTGTAAAAGGGATACGATCAACAGCAGTTAAACGAGCTAATACATCTTCAGCTTTGCTACCTGTATTATTACAATAGGTAGCAATACTTGGCTGTATATTTTTAGACTTCTCTAAAATAACTTTTGTCAAATAAATTTTATGTTTGTGCTCTAAATGATACAAGAAACTTGAAGTTGATGAATGGAATTTAAGTTCAACTGAACAATGTTTGCACTTGTATGTTGATTTGCCTTTATTTTCCAATAAAAAGTGTTTCCAAACTTCAGAGCGGTTTTTTCCAAACGACATTGTAAATGGTGGTTAAGAAACGGCACTATGAAAAAAGCATTGTTTTTGTTTGTTTATACTAATATTTGACCGGATGCCGGAAAATATAGGCAAATCAACATAGAAGTCAACACAAGTCTTGTTCGTTAAAAAAACGCTTGTAAATGTTCGTAAAAATCTTTGAAACAAAAAAACGCAAAGTTGTCATATTAAAAAAAAAATTAATCGATTAATCGTTTGTTAATTAATCGATTAATGATTAATGGTTTTTAATCGATTAATCGATTAATCGTTAATCGTTTACCACCCCTAATTCTGAGTCATTTTCTGTTTGAAGTTAAAGCATCTGGTTGCATATCTCCAATGTCCCAGCTTCCAAAATAAATGCAATAAACTTAAACTTTTTCCATCCTGGCTCTGGAACAACCCACTCAGAAATATATGTTTCAAGAGTTTTGTAACTTCTGGGTGGGAAATAAACAATACATTTGGCTAAATTAACCCAATGAGAAGGAACCATTGTCTTGGTTGGTAGAACATTTTTAGTTATAATGACAGCACTAAAGTAGCCTGAGAATAAAAAAAAACTTAATGGAACTAATGAATGTATCAATGGCAAATATACTTAACATTAATTTTTCTAAAATTTTTTTTAAAAAAAAAGGAATATAATTTTGATAAGAACTGCACAATTTTAAAAGAGGAAAAAAAGATGGAAGCTCTCTTTTAATCTTGTAGATTGAAATATCTGTGGATAATCTACAGATATTTTAGTCTACTTTTATACTTAATGTCTACAGTTATTTTAATCTAGTAGATTAAAATATCTGTACTAAAACTGTAAGAAGTTTTTTAACTAACATTTATTTCAGCTTACTTTTACTAAAAATTTATATTATATAATTTATACCTTTGATATTTTTCACTTAAATCGATTTGAAATCTTTAATTATATGTTTTACGCTCCATTCTATGATATTACAGGAAGCCAGGATAATTGTAGCAGCTAGCACCAATTATATATGTTAACTAGATGTCTAACTTCACAGAAATTCCGTAAGAAAAAGTGAAGCAAGTTTTTAAAGTTTTTATAGTCGATAGCCGCTTTATATAAACTTTCAATTTTTTTTTTGTTTTACTTTGTTTTTGTAATTGAGTCATTTCTGTCCTATGATACATTATATATATATCGTATATGATATATCATTGTTTCTGTCTGGCAGATAAAAAAACCTTATTGATAAAAAAATTCATGATAGAAGCGCGATCTAGATATCTGGTTCAAATATATTATTGGCTAGCGCGCTGTTAAACTCAAAAACAAAAAAAACAATGGTGGTTAATAGTTCACGCAAGCGTGTTTAAAAAAAATGTTCAAAATATTTCATTTGGACGTTTATAGACGACCAAATTACAAATCAAGACGAAATTCAACTAATTTGGACCTCCATAGACGTCTAATTCGCGGTCGCGGAAGCTCGGACCAAATTTATTCGTCTTTGGAAGTCCAAGGGCGTCAAATGCCCACTAGATAATTATTATATAATGTAAATACTGTTGGTAATGGTCACCATTACCAAAAGTATTATGTATTTACATTATATATAAATTGGGTGTTATATATAAATTGGATGCATCCAGGGCCGCCGAGAGAAATTTGGGGCCCTGGGGAAGTTTTCTTAACGGGCCCTCAATATGATCAATCATATACTCAGGACCGCTAGAAGCGTGCTCTGGTCATTGAAAATTAAAAATGAAAATGAATTAAATCTTTTAAAAGTCAAAACTATTTAAATCTTTTAAAAGTTAAAGTTTGGAAAAAGTGCACAAAAAATAATGTTAAACACTGTTTCATAATAGAGCTTTGCGAGCCTTTCGACTCGCAAACAAATTAATAACTTCTTCAAAATTAATTTTCATAGCCATTTCGGCTTCAATAGATAAAAGTCCTAAGTCATTTAAACGGTTTTGTGTCATTGTTGATCTTAATACATTTTTTACTCTTTTCAACATGCTAAAAGATCTTTCTGCTTGGGCAACTGTCACTGGAATTGTGCAAAATAGCTTATTGCAATTATAATGTTTGGAAATAGCACATCCAGTTTGTTTTTTATTTCATTTAACAACTCAACGGGCTGAAGAGAAATATTTTGTATATTGGCATCATAAATTGATCTTAAATGTAGTATTTCATCTCTAAGATGATCATCAATATCATTTTCATACACATTTTGCAACTTTTCACACTTACTTTGTATTTCTTGATCATTTAAGTCACGGAACAACCATAATACATTGAATAAAGAATCTCTTTCTTTTGCTGCATTAAATCTTCTTGTCATATTTCCAATAATGCTATCCATGAAAACATTGAAAACATTAATTCTAAATTCTTCTGCCAGTGTTCTTTTTAACTCGTGTGTTGTTTTTTTTCTTTTAGTATATTTTTTCCCCGAAAATTCTGTGTTTATCTGTAAAGATGTGCCCAACAATCTACATTCATTTAAAATAGTATCCCAACCATCTCTTATTGTATTTAATTCAACAAGAAGACTTGACAAATTGGTTATTTCTACATCAATTGTTGCATTGCGAGCTTGTAAAACAGTACTTCTGTAGTTTATAGCTGCTAGAACTTTGTGCCATATTTTTGCCAGTACTAAGCATTCAAAAGATTCCATATATTTTTTTATTCTGATAAGATCTGATCGAGTTTCTGACGTTAAGTTTAATTCCAAAACAGCGTTTATTGCTATTTTAATTTCATTAATTTTTTCAGCAAAGGGCTTAACACATTCAATTCTTGCAGACCACCGTGTATTTGACATAGTATGCAAAGAACATCCAGTATTATTTTTTAATATTTCCCATCTTTGTGGGCTACTACTAAATATATTGTATAATTTTTGTATAGTGCCGAAAAAACTTACAACTTGAATACAAGATTCTGCTGCATGAACACCACATAAATTTAAACTATGACATGCACAAGGAGAAAAAATTGCCAATGGATTAATTTGCAAAATGCGAGCTTGTGCACCTTTATATGATCCACTCATGTTAGATCCGTTATCATATCCTTGTGCGCGACAGTCACTTATAGGAATATTATACCTTTGTAGAGTTTCAAGAATTAAATTAGCAATATCTTCTCCAGTCTTCTTATTGCAGTCAACAAATGCAAGAAATCTTTCCGTAATTTCGAATTTGTTGGACTTAATAGTAACGTACCGTAAAATGAATGTAGTTTGTTCTATATGCGCAGAATCGGGTGTTGCGTCTACAATAAGGGAATAATATTTCATAGTTTCTCTTTCCTTTAAAATACAAGTTCTCAAGTAATCTGCACAGCATGATATGAATTCATTTTGAATGTCTGTCGATAAGTAATGTACTTGCAATCTCTGCTTTTCTTTTTGTGTCTGCTTTACGTTTTTTAAATGTTCTTCTAAAAGCGGATCGTAATGACTTAAAAGTTCTAACAATCCTAGAAAATCTCCATTGTTCGAATCTCCAATCAAATGAGTAACACCTCTAAAGGCCAATCCACGCTCAGCAAGAAACAAAATTACGTCTAATAATCGTTTTAATAAACCTTTCCACTTCTGTGTCTCATTTTGTATTTGTTTTACTATAAAGCAATCAATTGTGGTATGTTTATTAATATTTTTTTCTAAATTTCGCCACTGGATATAACAAGATTTATGATGGTCAGGTATTCTGTCATATAATTTTTTGTACCCTCTATTAGCCTGCCAACCATTTTCTGTAGCAAAAGTCGATCTTTGCTCATGAAATTTATAAAATAAACGACAAGGAAAACAAAACAAAGCATTTTTAGATTTGCTCCAAACTAACCAATCACGAGGAACTATTTCTTTATTTTTTAAACGAAAGCTTAATAAATAGGTAGGGAATTGACAACCGCGTTTATCTACAGGAAATGTTGTTGGGTGTGGTACTGGGCCTCTTAGAATGGCATCTTCTACGTCTTTTGGTGTTAAATTTACTTTTAACACTCCAATATCGATGTTGGCACAGTCGGTATTCAAAGAAAGTGTCGAAATATCAGATTGCGCGGAAATTCCAACAAATTCAGTTTCATTCCTTGCGCTTAATGGGTCCGCATCAATGTTTCCATTATCGCAATAGTCATCGTTCTGTCTTTTTGAAGAAATTTTAAACCCGAAATTTTCTAGTGTTCTCATACCTTTAGAACTTTCTTCATTTCTTTTTTGTCGCTCTTTTCGTTTTTCGTATCCAGATTTATGGCGAGAAATCATATTCTGTATTTCAGAAATTAAAACGTAGCTCTTTATACAGAATTTATAAATAAATAATACAAATTAAAGTTTACGAATAATAACATTTTTTTAAAATAATATTAATATTTGAATAATAATATTTTGTATTTAACGCAATTGTAATATTTTTCAAAAGTTTTAATTTAACACGTATATGTTATTTACAAAATGTAAACTAAAATTAAAATATACGCTTACAAAAAACATCACAAGTGTCTAAAACGAAAATTTTAAAATGCAGCATTAATGAGAGATCAAGTCATACAATCTTTACAACTGTTAACGTTTGAAAAGAAAATTAACAAATGAAAAGTTAACAATGTCGCTCGAAAAAATTCGAATTTTAATTTCGATTGAAACTCAATTGAAAGAAATTCGATTGAAAAAATTTGAATTTTAATATTACAAAAGAAAAATAGTAAGAATAAAAAGAAGCATTTTTGTTAAAAACATTTTTAGTCTTTAAGATTTTTTGGAAGCGATAAAGAAGATTTAATAAGTGATGAATAAATTTGACTTCATGAAAAAAAATTATTTGTACACACACGGGGCCCCGGGAATCTTCCCCGTCTACCCCCCCCCCCCCCTCTCGGCGGCCATGGATGCATCACTTAGTGATAAACCCAATTTACCGTATATATATATATATATATATATATATATATATATATATATATATATATATATATATATATATATATATATATATATATATATATATATATATATATATATATATATATATATATATATATATATAAGAAAGAAAGAAAGAAAGAAAGAAAGAAAGAAGTAAAGAAATGAAAGAAAGCAATAGAGAAATAAAGAAAAGAAAAGAAAGAAAAGAAAAGAAAAGAAAGAAAAGAAAAGAAAGAAATAATATAGGCCTAGTCACCAGTATCAAATTTCGAAAGAAGAAATTTATTTCTATGCCTGCATTTTGAAACCAATTCGTTCTTCTTATTCAATAAGGTACCTTCATTAAACTTGATAATCATGTACTTCTCATGCAGGCATAGCATGCAACATTTTGTGGCCGGGTTGTACGATTTGCAATGTTTGATTATCTTCCACTTAAAGTTTCTTATCTTTGACATAAATGACTTCTACCCTTCAATCAATGAAAATCTTTTAAACAACGCAATTAGCTTTGCTGAGAAGCACGTAACAATTAATAATGATCAAAAAATGATTATCAAACACGCAAGAAAATCGATACTATTCAATAATGATCAAGTTTGGGTTAAAAAGAAAAGCGGTTTGTTTGATGTTACCATGGGTGCTTTTGACGGTGCCGAGGTTTGTGAACTTGTTGGCATTTTCCTACTTTTCCAACTATCGCAACATTATAACAAAGCTGATTTTGGACTATATCGAGACGATGGTTTAGCTATATTTAGAAACACCAGCGGCACGCAAATGGAAAGAATAAAAAAGCACTTTGTTCAAATCTTCAAAGACAATGGCTTACTTATTTCCATCCAATGTAATTTGAAAATTGTCAATTATCTTGACGTCACTTTAAACCTCAATGACTGCTCTTTCCGGCCTTATAGTAAACCTGAAAATGTTTTAAGCTATACTCATGCTGAATCCAACCATCCTCCTAACATTTTAAAGCAGATCCCGCATTCCATCAAGCTACGATTGTCTGCCAATTCATCTAGCGAAAAAATCTTCAGAAATTCTTCTTATGTACGAGGAAGCCTTAGAAAAATCAGGTTACGACCGAAAGCTTATATACATCCCCAATTTACAACCTGTTAACAACAAAAGTCGTAAGCGAAGAATTATCTGGTTCAATCCTCCTTACAGCAAAAATGTTTGCACAAATATAGGAAAGCGGTTTTTAAACCTGGTCGACAAACATTTCCCAGTAACCCACAAACTCCATAAGATTTTCAATAGAAATTACATTAAAGTGAGCTACAGCTGCATGCCGAACATAAAAGACATCATAAATTCCCACAACCAAAGCATTCTGCAAAAAAACCAGCAGCAAAAAACCCCAACATTACAGAAAAAACCTGTAATTGCATCAATAAAACTAAGTGTCCTTTACATCAAAATTGTCTTACAAAAAACATAGTCTACCAAGCCACCATCTCTTCCAGCAACCCAGTAATAAAAGAAAAAATATATTACGGCATCAGCGAAACACCTTTCAAACTAAGGTATGCAAACCACCAAAAATCCTTTAACATTGAAAAATATAAGAACGACACAGAACTATCGAAAGAAATATGGAAAATGAAAGAAGAAAATTTCACACCTATCGTTAAGTGGAAGATAATCAAACATTGCAAATCGTACAACCCGGCCACAAAATGTTGCATGCTATGCCTGCATGAGAAGTACATGATTATCAAGTTTAATGAAGGTACCTTATTGAATAAGAAGAACGAATTGGTTTCAAAATGCAGGCATAGAAATAAATTTCTTCTTTCGAAATTTGATACTGGTGACTAGGCCTATATTATTTCTTTCTTTCTTTTCGTTCTTTTCTTTCTTTTCTTTCTTTCCTTTTCTTTTCTTTTCTTTTCTTTTCTTTCTTTTCTTTTCTTTATTTCTCTATTGCTTTCTTTCATTTCTTTACTTCTTTATTGCTTTCTTTCTTTCTTTCTTTCTTTTCCTCCTCTTTTTCCTAATATGACGTCAGAGCACACGATACAGTAATTTTTGCAATTTGTAACGGTTTATATAGATTTTTGATTTGTATTTCATGGCTGATGATTGCTGCTAGGCATGAAACTTTAAGTACCATACATAGTTGTTGTTTCTTCGTTTTATATATATATATATATATATATATATATATATATATATATATATATATATATATATATATATATATATATATATATATATATATATATATATCAATGATATATTATTTATATTAGATGTCTAACTTCGATCCGAAAAGTGAAGCCGTGGAAGCCATTTCTAATTCGGGCAAAAACATGCATTTTTAACTTTTATTTCACACGTCGGATATAGCTTTTGCCCTTATTACAAATGGCGGATTCAATTTGTAAACAAAAAAAGCGGCTTCACTTTTCGTCCAATAAAATTCCGCAAGTTAGACATCTAGTATATACAGTGAGCAAAAAAATTAATCATGGACCATAGTAAAAACTTTTTATAACTGAATTTAAACTAAATTAAGTTAAAATTTATGATTTTTATATTAAATAGTTAAAGTTTATATATAAATTTATTGAAAAAGGAACTAAAAAATTACAAATTAATAATATAAGTTACGAAAAATTACAAAAGAAATAAAAAATCAAAAAGCCAAGGCAAAAAAATTAAACATGCATAATATAAAAAATTAATATAAGTTAAATATAAAGAAAATTAATATAAAATTAATAACGCGTAGGTCCACCATTTGATTGAATGACGGCTAAACAACGTCTACGGATTGAATTTACCAAGTTTCTGTTAATATCTGACCCGATTTCCGACCAAAAACTCGAAATTAAGTTTTTCAGATCGGCTTTCTTCGAAATTCGTCGATCTTTTAATTTTTTCTCGACGTGAGCCCAAAGATGCTCGATTGGGTTTAAGTCTGGTGACTGAGCAACCCATTCGAGCATTTTGAACCCTGAAACTTTTAAATATTCGACGACCGAACGAGCCGTATGCTTAGGATCATTGTCGTGTTGAAAGATAAAATTATCTTTCAACCCGACAATTTCTGCAGATGAGCTTAAATTATCTTACAGAATTAATTTATATAAATATTGATCCATTCTCTGATCAATAAACGCCAATTTCCCGACTCCGCTCGCTGCCATACATCCCCAGACTATAATATTACCGCCACCATGTTTAATCTTTACTGGCTTCCTCCATATCTTTACAGCTCCATCAGAGCCAAATAAATTGAATTTCGACTCGTCAGACCAAATGACTGAGTCCCAGAACTCTTGTGGCTTATCCACGTACTTTTTTGCCCATTCGAGCCGCTTCTTTCTATTGATTGGGTTTATATACAGCTTGTTGCGTGGTGTTCGTCCATGCAAATTCGCTTCATGCAAGCGATTTCTAATTGTTTGCGGTGTGAGAGACAATCCAAAACTCTCCTCCAACTCTTTTGCTGCTGCTGTTGTTGAAGATCTTGGATTAATTTTGAATCTTTTGATCAAAGATCAATCTTGACGCGCCATAATCTTTCGTTTGCGTCCTCTTCCAGGTTGATTTTCGAGGTTTCCAACTTTTTTAAACTTTTCCTCGATGGATTGAACGGTTGCAGGCGATATACATAGCGTTTTAGCTATTGATCTTTGGCTTTTGCCATCTTGCCATAACGCAATTACTCGTGCACGAAGCTCGATCGAATGAGATGTGTAGCTTCTTTTAGATTTTATATTTTCAATGCTGGTCATTGCTGGAAAGTTTATTAATATAAATATATAGTTTAAATTAATATAAATAAATAATATAATTAAATATAATATAATTTTTGATACTTACCATTCGAATTTTCTAGTTGCATGATTAATTTTTTTGTCAGGAATTTTCAATAAAGTTAGTTTTTTATTTTTTTAAATATAACAAATTCAAATTTTTTATTTTCAAACATATGATTTTTAATGTATTTTTTAAGCGCTATCTTTTGGTGAAATTAGTTTTTCAAAATGTTTATACTTTTTGAGAAAAATGCATTTTTATTAATTTCTATTGGCTGCATGATTAATTTTTTTGCTCACTGTATAATATATCATTGATATATTTATATATACAGGCGCCGATCTAAGGGGTGGCCATTATGGCGATGGCCACATAGTTTAAGTTTAACGGCAGCCACGAAAGTTATGGGTTTTTTCGCTTAAGGAATATCCCCTAAAAATTTAAATTTTTCTGCCGTAATTTACTGATTGCGGCTATAGAGATTCATGTCATGGCCGCAACAATTCTTATTATACCTTACCAACGTTTTATTCAATCAACAAATGCTGTGAAAAAATATTAAAGTATCGATATTTTATCAAAGTTTCAACCGTGAAAATAAAATTTGGCCACACAGTCACATATACCTGAATCCGTGTATATATATATATATATATATATATATATATATATATATATATATATATATATATATATATATATATATATATATATATATATATATATATATATATATATATTTAAGTGGAGAAAAACAACTTTTTAATAGTACTTGATGCTGTTAATTACAACTTAAAAACGAATCAAATTTACTGTAGAACGATTTCTGATGTAATAAAAAAAGACGCAATCGTTTAGTCTTCAGTATCAAAAGAGTATAGAAGGAACTTATTAGAATATGTCGATTGTCGAAAGTATCTTATGTTGACACTTAGATATTATTTTGTTTTTTTTTGTTGAGCAGGTTGTTTCCTTTGTGTGATAAAACTTCAAATTTCTCGTGAAGGCAAAGGTTACAGTTTTTGGTCTCTGAATTGTAAGATTTGCAGCGCTTTACAATTCTCCGCTTTACTATAGGTGTAATGGCTTTTTCTTTGAATTTCCCAATTTCCTTCGAAAGCTCGGTATCATTCTTATACCTGACCGTATTAAAAGATTTTAAATGGTTTGCATATCTTAGCTTAAATGGTGTCTCGCTAATGCCAAAATAAACTTTTTCTTTGAGTTCAGGGTTTTCGGAACTCACGGTAGCTTGATAAAAAAATATTACTTAACAAACGTTGATTGTTTTATAGACAAGCGGTTTTGGTGATACAATTGCAGGTGTTAGTTGATATGCTTCTTTGGCTTTGTAAAATCTTGTGATTGCGAATTAATGATGGATTTTACGTTTCGCATGCAGCTGCAACTTACCTCGATCGAATATCTACTGAATATTTTGTGCAATCTGTGATTTACCGGAAAGTGAAGGTCAACCAATGCAAGTAAGCGATTTACTTTTTTTTTTTCCTCGCACTGACTGAATGGAGAGCTAAACCATATGAAATTTCGCTTGCGTTTTGTATTTTTAGTAAAGGCAACTTGATGTTGATAATTAAGTTTACATTTATAGCCTGCTTTATTTAAAGCCTCTTCGAAAGGTGGTGTAGCATTTTTATAAATAAGTTCGTTAGATGAAGTTGAAGATAATCTTAAATCAACACGAGGTAGTCTTTTGATAACATTAGGTGGGTGGTTGGAATCACAGTTGACATAGTTCAGTTCATTATCACATTTCGAGTACGGTCGAAAAGAATTGCCATTTCGATCGAGTGTCACATCGAGAAAATTTTTGATTTTCATATTGCATTTGATGGAATAGCTGATGATTGCCGTTAGGCACGAAACTTCAAGTATATATATATATATATATATATATATATATATATATATATATATATATATATATATATATATATATATATATATATATATATATATTGGGTATCAACAGTATTATGATTGATAAGAATTATAAGATTTTGACGATTAGAGTTAGATTGGTTATTTTTTGATAAGACAAGTTGTTTTTCGAAAGTTTGAATACATTTGTAATTCTACATTATTGCATGCGGTATTGTTGGAATGCTCTTTAATTGTTGATTTTTGCAAGTGCCGTGTGATTTTCTCAGAAGTACCATGTGATTTTCTCAGAAAAAAAAGATCATAAAAAAGTAGAAATCATGGTAAACTTCGCAAGCCGTTCTAAGTGCTTTTTTGGATTAAAACGTCTTGTGTTGGTATGAAGATTGAAAAAAATATGCGCCAGCAAGGTAGGCACAAAAATGGCTCGATTTTTATTGGTCATAATAACTTTGTTAATATATATAACGCATGTATGTTATACACAAGTTTATTTATATAATCCTGAGTTATTTATCTACTAACAAGTGTGACCTATATGCTTATTACTTCTCTTCTGGAAGTTTGGAAGAACATTAAGTTTCGAAATTTGCTGATTTTTTTGAAAGTAAAGAAAAACCTTATTGATTTTTGCAATCAACATGTGAAGTCCTAAGAAAAAATAAATCAACCAACATGAAGATATCATTGCAAATTTCGTAGGAAACCGTTCAAATGTGCTAGTTACTACACTTTTAAAATTAACTTTAAAAGAACATTGTAATTAGATAGACAAGACGACTAGAGATGCAGAGCTCTCCTGAAATTAATAGGATATAAACAAAGCTGAGGTTGTCCAAATTTTAAAACTCTATATATGTATATATATTGTATAGAGAAAAATATTTTAGAATTAGAAGTTCTTTTCCTTATACTTAGAAGAACAAAATGGGTTGTTAAACTGCATCACTAATTTGAATGGACCTCGACCAAAATGGTTTAAAATGCTTCATCATACCGTTTCAGGACGCGTTGATTGAACTGAATACACTGCTAAATTAAGAAATGGATTGCCATGAAGATTAAAAAATATGCAGAATATTAAAATAGTTCATTCAAATCAATTACCGTTTCTAAGTAACTACTATATATATAAGTATAGTAAGCAACTAAACATGCTCTAGCATTTTTTTGAGGTTAGGTAAACGATAAACGTATCAGAGACTTCGTTATAAAGTAATCCGGAGAATATGATCTTATTTTAAAGGTTTAAGAATTTAAGCGAAGAAGTATCGAGATTTACACATTTAATTTGAGTATGAAATGCTCACCATAACGTTGTTGATAACTCTTGAACTTTTCAAAAAAGTAATATGTAATGTTTGTGAGAGAACTCGTTGATAAAAATATTCTCATATTATGAAATAAGGAATAGTTATTATATGGAACAAAGCGTTCTTGCGTTTGAAAATCGAAATATTTTATTTCAATTACCAGTTTAATATATGTGTTAGACTTGCATAAAAATCTCTAAATATAGTTTAAATGGACAAATGGGGAATAAAAATTACAATACTTTTTACAGCTCTATATACTTCAAGAATAACAAAGTTTTGCCTCGCTAATTCATCATTTTGAAGCATTTAGATTTTTGCTTTTGTGATCTTTCTTTTGACAGAAATGTCACTTACAGGATTGTACTGAACAATCTTTAAGGATTTAATTTGAGATTTATCATTTTCTTCTGATGGCTCACCACCATCTACGACTGGAACAGAAACAGGACCTATGTAAGGCCCTAAAGGTGTTCCCTGAAAATTTTCTCCAGTCCACATATATACGGCAAATCCTCCAGGAACACGCATACTTTTAATTTTTGTTCCCTCATTGTGCCAATAGCATCCATGGATGATTAAACGTGGGTAAACCTAGAAATACACGTGCGTACAAAATACAGGTGTGAACAAATTACAGGTGTGTGCAAAGTATGATTTACTAGAATACATTATCATACGAACGAAAACGAAATCAACGAAAGGAAACGAATATTGGTTGTTTAGGAAATGGTGAAAAAACTTCTCACCCCAATCTCAATAAAATCGCACATCTGGGAGAAAGATGCACCACGACAGATCTTTACCATCTCAGAGGATTTCTTGTTACTTTCATAAATTTTCATGGATTTCGTCTTAGGTCCTCCACAAACTTTATCAATGGTGTTTGAGCCGTAAAATGGACCGTAGGCAGTGCCTGAAAACAAAAATTTAACAACATAGAAGTGCAACACTATGAAGATATAATGGCTTATATATTGGCGAGTATTTTGAAAAATACATTCGATGTGAATAAAATTAGATAACAAACCTTTGTAGTCTTCTTCTGTGTAAAGATAAACTTGAGTATTTTCGGGAATGGATATAGATAAGATTTTTTCTGACCATGTTTGTGCTGGGTATAAAAAAAAGTTTTTGCTTTAACAAAACTGAACATTATTTTATTTTTATTTTATCATTAACTAAAAAAAAAAAAAATTTTTTAATAAAATTCTATAGAAAACTTACGAAAAACGCAATAATCCCATTCTGAGTACTGCTTATCGCGTTTCACAGATGTTGCACACCAATAGTCTTTACCTCCAGCTTTCGTGCATTTATTGTATGTTACCCCATCATAAATAAAAGGGAAATGGCATTTCTTTGATTCTTTTGTCAATATGTCTCCCTCTAAAAAAATAATGTTTATAAAGTAGTGAACCAAATGAACCCTCTCAACATCTTAAGAATGCCAACTTCGAACTGACTTACATTTTAAGATCTTAAAACAAAGAAAAAAAGTTCAAAAAAGAAGAAAGAATTAATCTCAATGAAACTTCAATGAGAGATTAAAGATAACACAAAACTGATAAGTTGAATCAAACACAGTTATACCAACTAAAACTGCAAAATATTATTTAAAACGATAATAAAAAAAAAACTCACCATGGCCGCTGACCATTTTCAGATCAGTGTAGTTCTTTACTGCAAGCTCATCGCACCTTCCATCCTTTACAAAATATAAATTATGTTTAACATATTGTTGTCAGCATGTGTACGTTAAACATGGAATATTTTTTGAATGATTACTCTGCATTAGGGTTGTCTAAACAACCATACTGAAAAGTTTAAGTTTGTAGAATAATTGCTCCACACGGAGCAATTTGTGATATTTATTTGCCATATTTTTCTCAATCGCCCATAGATATTTTGCCAGCAAAATTTTAGGCTGATTGAACAACATTTACAGGTCAACCCATTATCAACATTACTTTTATTGTGTCAACAATTGTGATTCTTGTACAATTTTGACACATTGTAAATTAGTTTACTTACTTGGGTGCTAAATTCTAACATGCATGTTTTTATTTTTATTCTATTAAAATTAATATTGAATTCATGTTGAACTGAAATTGAACTATTGAACTCTTTAAGTAAAAAAACTATAAACTAAACTATAAACTGGCTTCGTCCAGTTAGAAACCCACTCCAGAGCACTGGCTGATTAGAAAGCCAATTTCTCAGTTATCTAAAGTAAATTTGCCATGCATGTTGGATAAACTGCAACTGCTTCAGTTTTATCATTTAAGTGAAGGACTAACCTTTCCAGAAAGTTATAAAAAGTCTTGTGATGCAGTTATTTGCATTTTGATGCAAGCCAGGATACCAACAGAGTGGGTTGACTCATGAGTCAGAAAACTGTCAAAGCTGCATAGGACTATCTAGCTATGATGGAGCACAGAACACAACAATGAAAAAGCAACAGGATGTAAGAAGACATGTTTAAGGGTCACCTTCAAAAATTTTTTGACAGTGTGACAATGGAGGTGATGACAGAAATACAGAGCAAAGATTGGGAATTCTTTTGCATATTAAGGGATGTTTTTTTTCCTGGATAAAGAATGGAGTAGATGTAAAGATAGCTGCAAAAGCAGCAAGATGCAACAAAAGAAACAAGAGAGAAAGATGAAAGAAAGATGAAAGTAAGATATGAAGAACATATGACAAAGGGCATTAATTAAATAATAGGTGAATTTTTTTCATTTATGTTTTATTCAGAATCAGAGGAAGATGTTGAGCATAAGACAATTCAAACTCAGCCATAAACACTTGCAACATTATATCATGATCATGATCATGATCATGATCATCATCATGATCATGATCATCATCATGATCATGATCATCATCATCATCATCATCATCATCATCTTCATTGTCATTATCATCATCGTCATCATCATCATCAAAAAAAAAATTTACTTTCCAGCCCCCTATAGTTTTAGGTACTTAGTGTTGCGCTTGCCTCCCAGACTGTGGAGCTGTGTTTGTTCCCAGAGCTGTTGCACTGGCACTTAGCTATGACATTTCAGAAACAACCTTATCTTGAAGTTCAATCAGGTGTTCCAGAATAAAAGAAAGAAAATGGATTGCTGCATTTGATGAATATAATTTTCTTTGGTAGGACCACTATTGCTGCAACAGGGAAGAATTGCTTGACATTGATGGACTAAAGAAAAATCTGGATCAAATAGCTATTAGTTACAGGGAATGGCCAGGACAAACTGTACCCCATTCCAAAAATGGATAGAGAATAGGAGAGGCTTCAGCAAATGCCTTATTAAAATAATTGAGAAATGGAATCTGTGTTCACAGATCAAAGGCCTTGTATTTGAGACAACAGTCATTTGAATGTCCATCTACTGTTCCATTTAAGATATTTCAGAAAAAATAGCCATCAATGAACTAAGATGCTTTTTATACAACAACTGATGAAGTTTCTGAGGATCCAATACTGAAGAACATTCAACAGGAAATGCTTGTCTATTTACTAACTGCTCTTAAAACACGTTAGCCAAAGAATTTTATCTGGAAATTTTCAGTTTTTCCTTCAGTTTCTTAGTGCGCATATAAGCAACAAGAAATTTCAAGGTTTCAGTCAACAAATCATGGAAAATAGATGGCAAAAGCCAGTTACGCACTTAAAACCTTACTTTTTAAGATTCAATTGGCTGATTATGAATCCAAGAAAATCACAAGCTTAACTCTGTTTATGTCAAACAGTGGAATGAAGCACCACTTGGAATCCAAGTTCCTCTCAATGACATTAAATTTTTGTGAAAACCTGAAGACTTATCCAAACTAGACTGCTGCTAACAAGTCACATAAATCATTTTCAAGGCACCTCTGGTTCCTTTCTAAACAACTGGTTGGTATGGCGCTTTTAGATGACAGAGAGTATCAATCAAAGAAAAGATAGTACAAAGTCTACATCGACCAGACACCCATTGACATGTAAAAATAACAAGTAAATCTTCCTTTGATATCCTAATGATAGGAAGTAAAAAAAAGTTTCAGACAATATTTTACCACCAGTACAGTGGACACCTGATCCAGTTTTCAAAAAACTTTTACAAACTGGCTGCACACATGACAGTTGTAAATGATGTAGCTGAAAGGGGAACCAGTCTTATTGAGAATTACAATGACACACCAATAAAGAGCAAGGGACAGAAAAAATTTATTCTTTGATTGGTTACAAACCATAGCAAGAATTTCCCAACTCCATTGAAGACATCAGTTATGTCATAGATTAACTACTGCAGAACCATTAATCTAAAAACTGTCAAAGTTGAAAAACTAAATTCTTAATTTAAATTTTTAATTTATTATTGTATTAACTTTGATTCAATTTTTGAATTTTAATTTTAATTGTAATTTTTATCTTCAGATTTTACCTTCAAATCAATTTTATTTGAGCCTGAAATATTATTTGCTTTCATTAAAATATTTCGTAGTTGTTATAAAAACAAAAACAACCTTGTGAGCAACTGAAATCTGATTTGCGGACCACTGTATTCTGTTATTTCAATGTTTTTGAAAGCAAAATATTTTGGCAAAATAGATTTATTTAATAGTAAGAAATTTAATCAAACATTCCACAATGAAGAAACTAATTTATGCACTCAAGAAATAAGAAACTTAATTGCATTTTCAAACAACATATTACAAAATGCATGTTGCTTGAGAGCACAACTCTATATTTAATCAGATACTTAAAAAAAAAAAAAAAAAGCCAACATTTCAGTTTGATTTATTCCTAACCTAATAGTTTGAAAGGAAAAAAGTATAATTTAACTAAAAAGACATCAAGTCTAATAATTAGTTTCATATGATAAACTAAAAAAATTTTTAGAATGAGAGTGTTAGAAGTAAGTGTTGCTGTTTGGGTTTTTGATTTTCAACAAAGAAAGTAAAAACATCTATATCATTGTTAGAAATTTTAAATAACAAATGATAATGAGTAAATAACAAATTAATGTATGAATATAAACTTGATATACAAGTTTTCTTCATTACATGTCGTGGATAAAAAGTAAAAAAACAAATATCAATGATTATCCAAAAGAGTATTATAAGAATATATGAATTAATTTACTCATGATGCTAAAACTCATATAGTTTTGAAAGAAATCAATTACATTATTCCAATAAAAACTGATTAAATGATTTGAATAAGGTCTAGAAGATGATTAACATTTTGCAATAAAATGTAGTTTAATTGCAAATAGTTTGAATAAAGGATCATTTATTTCTGTGTTAACTTATTTCTAAATTACTCCAAGTTTGAATAAAGAATCATTTATTTCTGTGTTAACTTCAAAACTGGACATGAAATCTTTAAGTATGGATATCATTAATAAAATGTTTGCACAACAACAAAAAAACTTTGACAGACAAAGTAAACTCTTAAGAAATTAACTTAAAAGTCTTTTACAAAACTTTAATTTACTTTCAAATATTATAGATAAATACAAGATAAATGTTTAACAAGCATGAGTTTAATGCTAATAAATGTCTGGCACACATTTAGTTTATCTTTATTTGAAAAAAATAAACAAAAAGGTATTCTTAATATGAGAGGCAAACTGGTTTGATAGCAAGATACTGTTTATTGTTACCTGACTTAGTTTTTCTTTTTCACAAACTCGAACATATTCTCTTTTTTCTGTAAGTTGTGAGATACTGATAGAACTCCATGCACCTGGTGTAAGTCCAATCACAGTTGCTCCAGGAAACGGCCCATAAGAAGCACCTTTATAATGATAGCAATAACAATAACAAACTGTCAATACCAAAAATACTTTTAACAGACTAAAAAAAGCATACCTTTGTAATTGTCATCGCTAAATCCAGTAACTACCAGTCCCTCTAAAATAATTATACCATAAATATAATTATATACCATAAATAATAATTATACCATAAATACAATTATATACCCTAATAATTATACCACAAAATTATTATACCATAATTTGTCTTATCTCTTTAAATAAGAACAAAAGTATAATAAAAGAAAGTTTCTGAAATTCTTCCTTAATCTGTTCTAAAAATTTAAACTAATTACAATTTAACAAATATGGAAAAAAATGCTTAAATACTGAACGAATAAATGCCTCATCAAACATCACTTACCTGAAACATAAAGTGATTTGATGGCACGATTCCATCCAAGAAGGTCATTCTTTTTATGCTTCTTTGGCTCAAGTTTGTAACAAAGTCCAAGTAGTTCTTTTTGAGAACATATAACAACTTGTTTGGTAGCAACTTCACCCGTTGATGATAGAGTTAAGCTAGCAAGATAGGCTTGGAGGGTTGGGTACTTACCAGGTGCTCCAAAATATTGAGCAATGCAAAATCTTTGCTGTCTATAACAAAAAATAATTTTTTTTAAAGATTTAAGACAATGATTGCAAACTTTTACAAAATATTTAATGTAAAAAAGCTCAAGTTTAAATATTGTCAGTGAATACAAAACATCTCCACCTACTTATTATTAATTGGATCCAACAAAAAAAGAAGAATATCTTTGTCTGAAATTTTTTCTTTTTCTGTTAATGACAATAGATTAGTTGCAGTGCCACTTAGACCAACTGAACCAACAAGACTTGCCATATCAGCAATCAGTAGTTGTCGAAGAATGGAGAGATCAGAATAGAGGTTGAGGAACTCCAAGCACCTGTCCGAATTCTCTCTTGCAGTGGATACTTTTTTCTCATCAGTTGGATTTTCCACTGAACAATCACAGTATTTATCAATGGAAAATTTCAGCTGCCCGAAGAAGTTTAAACCCTAAATAAAAATCATTTGCATATTTTTATTTATTGAAAGTCTTTTTAGCTATAAAAAATTTTTAGAGTTAAAGTAGAAAAATATGTAAAAGCCATAACATCATTTGAAATAAGAAAGTTATTTTCACTTAAAACCAAATCACAAAATTGTGTTTTCCCATTTGGAAGTTGCATTATCTTTCCATAAATAAAGGTTTATTTTTATAGTGACTTTTTAAAATTATTGTAGATTTGTATAGGAGAAAAAATTTTTTATTGGAGAGCAAATTTGTGATGAATTTTTCTCTCTTATAGAAAAGAAAAAAGATAAGCATAACTTTGATTATTATTTAATTATTATTAAATATCATGATGATTATTATATTTAATATTTGATAACAGTTTTCTTACATACTATTATTTATGACATCTGAGAAGAAAGAATTTGAAAATGTTGCAAGCAAGTGGCAGAAAAAAGGTGGAAGTAGATCTAATATTTTTTTCTTGTAATGAAACCAGAAAAGTATCAAATAAAAGGAAAAGGATTTAAATTTATAAAAACTTTTTAACAAACTTTCTTGCTTGAAGAACTACTAAATGAGTGACAACATTCATTAGGACCTTTTTTTTTTAATTTTTTTAAATTTCTTAATAGTCATATATATGGGAAGTCATTTCAATTACACTCTATACCCAAACTTCTATATTAAAATAAAACAAAAATGAAACAAGAAAAGGAACTAGAAATTAGAAAAATGAAACAAGAAAAGGAAGTAGAAATTAGAAAATGGAATAAAAATGCAACATACCCTAAAAGCCTGGTTATAAAGCTCAGTTGCTTGGTTTTCTGTTATAGAATTCTCTTCTCGAAACTGATTGATTGAATTTCGAATTGAACTAACAGCTTTCTTCAGCCCCTCTGCTTCAGCTCTCAGCTCATCTGCACGAGCACGAGTTAGTGCTTCATCAATAACTCGCTTTAACATTCCTTCCTGACTCTCTTCCGCCTCTATTTTTAATACATGACAAATATATGTTCAAAAAAAGTAAAAAGAACAGTTCTTTTATAATATCCTAACTTTATTTGGATCTCAACATTTATTGCTTTGTTCAATATCACCAAGTGAATGAAATTTTGGACTTATTTGAAAAAGTAAAGAACTTTTAAAAGAAAGATTTTTTTAACAAAATAAACTTTAATAATAATTCATTAAATTTTACTAAAATTCTTGCTGAATATCAAAGCAAAATCCATACCCTGTGACCCACCAAACAGACCAAATACCATTGAAACAAGACTTAATACAGTTGAAAGTGCAGCACCCATTGGACCTGCCAAACTTGCCAGTGTTCCAACAATACTCAGACCACCAAGAAGCATATCTTGCCAACTTCCACTGCTGATGCCACTGACAAGCTGAGTTAAACCTTCTCCAACACCATTTATTGCACCTGTAAAAATGTTTCAGAACTATTGCTTTAGATAACACTATTTGTTTACATTACATATACTTTACACAACAAAGAAAATAAATAAAATTAGTAGGATTTTTACCAGCAACATCTTCATTGCCAAGTTTTTTGAAAGTTTCTTTGGCATTTTTGGTACTTTCTTTAAACTTTTCTTTCTTTTTCTCATACTTTGAGCCTCCATTAGGATTTAGTTGATTGGACTTCTATATTAAAAAAAAGGTAGAATTTTTTAAAAATAGCAATAATTAAATATTTAAATAATTAAAAATAAAAACATTAACAGCAATAATAATAAATACAGTAGCATTAAAAGTAATAAGAATAGCAATGATAATAATAATAACAATAATAATACTAATAACAATAATAATAATAATAATAATAATAATAATAATAATAATAATAATAATAATAATAATAATAATAATAGTAATAATAATAATAATAATAATAATAATAATAATAATAATAATAAATAATATAAATAGTAATAATAATAATAATAAAAAATATAAATAATAATAATAATAATAATAATAATAATAATAATAAAAAATATAAAAAATATAAATAATAATAATAATAATAATAATAATAATAATAATAATAATAGTAATAATAATAGTAACAATAATAATAACAATAATAATAATAATAAAAGTAATGATAATGATGATGATGATAATAGTAACAGCAACAACAATAAATTGTTAGTCTCATTTGGTCAATACGTTGAGAGTACACCTGTCCAGAAATACATATTTCAGAAGAGCCCTTTTTATTTATTAATTGCCTTTTTTGGTAGAGACTGCAGCAATCATTGTTGTTCAGCTCAATAAACACTGTTACAAGGACAGTAAATGTAAATAAATATAAACTATTAATCATATTTTTACTCTAACATTGTTTTGTTGATAAGTTATGATTTCGAATAATATTCAAAATATTATACATTTGTATCGTCATCAGACAAGACAAAATCACCATTGGAAATATTTCTAAACCAAAGTTGGCACTTATTGACCTTCAATACGTCTACAAACACATCATAAAATTTTCTGTTGCGACTGTTGCACTAACTCACGATCGAAAATAGAACAGCACGCAATGACGTAAATGTTCTTCAGTTGGTTGATCGTCCGTCTGGTGTAAAACCAGGGGCCAATGCAATAAACATTTCGAAGTTTTTTTCGAGAAAAAAAATATTTCGTAAAAACGCAATTTTTTAACTCAAGTGTACTAATAGTGCAGCAGATTAGCATAACAATTGTGCAAGAGTGGATAAAAGCATGAAACTTTTTCTAGATGTAGAAAATAAGTATCCAATGCATTTAAGATATGGTGACACGTCTAGTTTTACCAAAAAGGTATGGTGAATGAGCTGGAGAAAGATAAAGAATAATTAAGTCACTTTTCACGGAATATTTTTTTTAGTAACAAAATTTTTAATAAAGTATTGTATAATTACCGCATAGTCTAAGTTTATCCAATCATATTGCACTTTTAAATAAACGATTTAAAAAAAAAACGATTAAAACAAATCACATCACAAATAAAATATAAAAGTTTTGAAAAATAGATAAACAATATTTATCGATTAAAATTAAGTTTATAGTTATTTTTTATATCATATATATATATATATATATATATATATATATATATATATATATATATATATATATATATATATATATATATATATATACGTATGTATATATACGTATGTATATATATATATATATATATATATATATATATATATATATATATATATATATATATATATATATATATATATATATATATATACGTATGTATATATATATTATTTCTAGGCCTCTATACATATATATTAAGGCCAAGCTATATATTGTTGCACATCCTATTTCTACGTAGAATGAAGTTTTCGACAGGCCTAATCCGATTGATGGGTAAAGTGTATTTTCTGCCAAAGTACCTCTGCAAACAAGTTGATATGGATTTGGATATTAAAGTCCGGGAGAGTGTTATTACCTTGGGTGATTCTACATTATTGACCAAGTTGAGCGACACAGATTTAATTGCTCAAGAGGCTAAGTATCACACTAAGTGTCTCAATGACCTGTACAAAAAAAAACGTACTTTTGATAGACGCATGCGTGCTGAAACGCAGCAAGTAGAAGATGAAGTTGACTGTGAACATGGCATTGTTTTTGCTCAGTTGATCGTTTACATTGAAGAAACAAGGTCAGAGAATGGATCACACCCATCTTCAAACTAGCTGATCTAGCTAGACTATATGCTGATCGTTTGTCCCAACTAACTGAAAATAGGCTACATACACCAACTTAGCGTATGCATAGCACACGTTTGAAAGAAAAACTACAAGCCCATTTTCTTTACATGCATGCACAACAGGAAGGTTGAGATGTTTTACTTATTTTTAATTGTGACATTGGTCCAGCATTTCTTTAAGCCTGTCAATATGACTGTGATCGTGATGCAGTGTGTTTGTCAAGGGCTGCGTGGATTATACGCATCCAATATGGATGACGCTTCCTGAAGTTGAAAAATGCTGTCCTGAGTTAATTCAGTGCGGATGTAGGACAGGTTGTACAACACGCCGCTGTAAATGTGTTCGTAACAGCTTAACATGTACTGCTCTTTGCAGTACATTTTAAGCTGTTACGAACACATTTAGGAGAGTGTACCAGAGATTGAAATGTAACAATGTATAGATTAATATTAACTAATATGCTTGTTAAAAGTTGTTTAGGCTTCTTAGCTGCTTTAAACTTTTTTATTGAGTAACAAGTTTTTTAGAAATATTTAATAAAAAAATTAAAGACTTTTTTTTAAAAAAAAAAGCAGGAGGGGAGGGAGTATTTCTTGGGCAAGAGGGCCGTGCTCAAGCCCCTTTCCCACTCATTGGCGCATATGCGATCAATATATACTTCGAATGATCTACAATCCCTTAAATTTAGGCCAAGATTAGTTAGACGGACTAAAATTTGATAAGGTTTTTATAAATCCAAGATGGCGGTAACTGCCATCATGGATTCAAGACAGTTCTGGTCATGCTATGGTTTGCCACCATATCTTAAAATAATCAGCATAATTTTCTGATTTTTTTGTGAAAATTTCATGCTTTTATCCACTTTAGCACAATTTTAGTCATTTTTAATGCTAATCTGCTGCATTATAAGGCGGGAAACCAGTTTTTTTCTAAGAAAAAAAAAAAGCCGATAGCTTTAGTTAAATTCGATTGGATGTTTCGTAAATAACTTATACATACCGCGGTAAGCTTCGGTACCGAGAACTTTATAATTTAAGATTATGCAAACCGTATTTGGCGTCAATAATTTCTTTTGTATATATAAGCAATTTTTAAAAAACAGTTCTGTTGCGAATGACGCGTAAGATAACTTATATGATAAATTTACCGAAAACTACAGCCGAGAATATTGAGGAAATATAACCGAGTAAAATACAACCGAGACTCATTTTTATTACATTTGTCTTTGGCGCAACCGAAACATAATTTATTCATGAATTTTTATTACTTTTTAGTGAATACGATTGCAAAATGTTCACATAAAGTACGTGACAAACTTTTTCACTAAAGCGTTTGTTATAAAAAAAAGCAAAGTTTTTTTTATTGTAAAACAGAAAATATTGGGTTTTTTTTAATTTGTGAGTTGCATGGTAACTTGAAAGACTTTGTCACGATGTGGTTATATGTATCAAAGCTCAACCGATTTTCTGAAGTTTAATTTAAGCAAAAATGAGCCCCAGCCTTTGTGCGCGAACATGTTTTGCAGAAAGTATTGGCTTTATTCTAACCCCAACTCTGTCCTGGAGGTTGCTTATAAAATATATATTTTAATTGCATCAAAAAGTGCATTGAAAAACCTTTCCAACGATACCAAATATGTTGCTTTTTTTTTTGGCTTTTGAACGAAATATCAACTAAAGCATAAATGCAGTTTTCGCTGAAAAAAACCTGGTTTCCCGCCTTAGTACACTTGAGAAGTAAATTTTTTTTCGTAAAAAAATGCGTTAACTCGAAGAATTTATCGCTGTTTGTGTTTTTTTCGGCCATTGCTATAAAGCATAAAACGTATACATCACTAAAATTAACGGACTTTTTTTATCCGTAATATATAGTAGTAATATAATAGCAATTTTTATTTTAATTTTTATTTGGTAGGCCTACTTAATAAACTTTATTAGTTATTAAGTAGGCTGTGCTGTCTATTCTATTTTTTAAATAGTTTTACATTCTAGTATTTGGTGTTTAAAAAAACTGTGTAAAATTAAAATAGGAACATGGATTTAATTTTTTCGGATGAAGACATAGATTTCGAAGTTGCAGCTTGAGCTTTGCCACCGATTGCCTCGAGAGGTTGGTGTTTAAAACATTACTTAAAATTACTAAATTTTGATGTTATTTTAATGATTTTTTATCGAACAAAATCAGAAATCATACCAAATAGGCGCAGAAATTATATTTTTGTTTTGTTTTTCAATTTCATTTTAGTTTAATGGCCGCTTTTTTAACGAAGATGTTTCTGACAACGTTTTTCGAGCGCAGTATCAAGTCCCAAGAGCTTTATTAGATTTTTAGAAACTAGGCTTAAAGATGATTTGCAACATTATACTAAGCGAAATAAAAGCATTTCAGTACGTTTCCAGAAAATGGTATTTCTTAATTTTATTGGCACAAATGTTTTTTTTCATGTTCTCATGGAATCTCTACCAATACAATTTATCGTATTATACACAGTGTAGAAGAAGCTATTTTCTATGTTAGTGTATTAAGTTAATAAAACTATTGAAAGTATATATATATATATATATATATATATATATATATATATATATATATATATATATATATATATATATATATATATATATATATATATATATACACACACACATACATGTAATTATACATATTTTTATTTAAATAGTTTGCTAATTAAAACATACTAAGCTTCCCAAGAAGAACCTTTATGTTTTCTCTGATCTTTATTGTTAGTAACATTTTAAGTTCTTTAGACAGCCTTTTATTTTGTTGTGTATTTGTGTATTATATGGCATATTTGTGGACCATTTATACTTTTCTTTAGTCAAACACAATGAAAAATTTGTTTAACCAAAATAACTATCGAAAACCTACATAAATAAGCATGGAATGTTAAATTCATGCATGCATTGTTAACGAAACACAAAAAGGAACTGAATAATCGATTAAATGCAGATTTTAAGTAATTAGTTTATTATGGAGTTACCAAAATCCTTTTCAGTTTTATCTATAGAATAACAACATAAAAACACAAACAAAGAATGTTCAAAGATTTTGAAACGTTGTTCCAAGAATGGCCGCTAAAAATCACGAAGAAAATATATAAAATTGAGATCAAAAATTTATCTGAAGATTTTTTTCGAAAAAACGCATCTTTTATCCGAAAAGGCGATTCCCTTGTTCGTTTATACCATTGGATTAAATAGCGAAGTTTTTATCTTAAAAACGGAATTTTTTGAATGTTTATAGCAATGGACTTTTTTTTTCTTCGCTTTTTACGGTAAAAACTTCGTGTTTTACGGAAAAAACTTCGTTTTTTATGTTTATAGCATTGGCCCCAGAGCAATAAAATCGTTTAAAATCACTTAAGTCACTAACTTTAAGGTCACAGATATTACATTGCGCAATAAAACACGTCAATAGGTATTCACGTTCTGAGCCTGAAACAAATATTCCAAACTAAAAATGATTACTTATGGGACCCCTTAGAGAACAACTAACTTCCTCTCTAAAAAACCGACTGATGTATGAAGTAAGTTGGTAGCTAGGTCTATATTCTAAGCCCGAAAAAAGTGATTAGTAAACATACAATGCCATGAAGAATTGAAGGTGGAGTTGACTAAATGAATGGATAAAATGATTTAAATTAAGGCGGTCAAAGAAAGAAGAAAAGTGGAAAAAGTATTTAAAAGTTTCATACCTCAGCAGATAAAGCAACTGTTCCATGATTTGGAAAGTACTGCGGCTGCAGATATTGAAAACATTCTCAAAGGTGCCGCTGTTGGAAGAAATATATGTCATATGTGGCATGATGCTGACGCTAACAACCAAGATTTATTCTATGGCAGACTTCTTAGATTGAAAAAAAGAACAGTCCCATATATATAGTTTCTTTTTGGGAATCAAACGAGAATGAGAATGGTGATGGTGTTGAGTTCAATTCTTCATGGCATTGTATGTTTACGAAATGCTAGTGTATAGTAATTTTAATAAATCAGTATAACATGAGCACTTGGTACCTGCCATTCCCTTATGTCTTGTCTATGAACAGATCAATAATTTTTCATTATCATAAACAGATCTATGCTTTTTCATTATTGATGTTTTAATGGTAAAATGTGATCGATTTTTATGATTCCCACTCCAGGCGCAAATCTAAGGGGTGGCCATTTTGGCAATGGCCATATAGTTTAAATTTAACGGCAGCCACGTTAGTTTTGGGTTTTTTCGCCTAAGGAATATCCCTAAAAATTTTAATTTGTCTGCCGTAATTTACGAAATTGGCTATAGAAATTCCTGCCAAGTCTACAACGGTTCTTATTATACGTTACCGACGTTTTATTCAATCAATAAATGCTGTGAAAAAATGTTAATATATCAATCTTTTAGCGAAATTTAAATCGTGAAAATAAAATTTGGCCACAGTTACAAATTACTGGATCCGCGCCTGCACTCTTACTCCAATAAATTTTAATCAACTTTTTAAATGAAAAGCTTTTATTAAAGTTCTGTGCAAAAACAGCATCGCAAAAAATAAGTAAAGTTTAAGATAGCGTAATAAGGTATAGAATTATGATTACGTAGAGCGTATAATTTTATAATTTTATAATGGAGATAATTACATGGAGATAAATCTTATAATTACACAGAGATTATTATTACGCTTTTATACGCGATATTTATCATACAAATTTATAAAACTTTGTTTTTTTTTTTTAATTCATTTATTAAAAATATTTTTTATTTTTAATCAATATGATAAGTAATTAAAACACTAAAATTTTTTAAATTATTTTTTATTAAAGCGTTTTGTTGAAGAAAAATTTAACAGAAGCAAAATACAGCGCAAATAAATAATAAAGTTCCATTGCAAAACTACCGTTAGCCAAACATAAAATTTTAATATTTGTCTCAGTTTTTCTCAAAAGAAATTTTCTTACTTAAATCGGCATAACCTTTTGTAGAATCATTCGTTTTTTATGAAATTTTCACCATTTTAATACTAGTTTAAAGCTTTTTTTTCCAATGATATATGATAATTAAATATATAAATAATTTAAAAGTTTTATGCACATACCTACAATCATTATTATAAATGTAAGAAAAAAACGAACCTCAAGAATCTGCTGTTCAAAACCCGGCGAATCAAGGCCGGTTTTTTCTTTGCCATATGTCGTCGCAACACAAATTGCAGCGAAAAGCAGCAATCCAACCCTGAGCATTCTTGTTTGATTGAAAAATAAGAAATATTTTAAAACATGTCTTAGAAAAGCAAAACTAATAAATATATTCTCCAACGCGTATTGTATGTTGATTCCACCATATATATATATATATATATATATATATATATATATATATATATATATATATATATATATATATATATATATATATATATATATATATATACATATATATATATATATATATATATTAAGGTGACTCTTAAAACAACATTTTTGAAAAAAACCTTCTCCTACCCCTTTAAATTGTTCTGTATTATACTAAAACACAGGTTTAAAGTTTTTATGAGCAAAAAATATATTTAGGGGTAGCTCAAAACCCTTAAAAATTTGACGGGTCCCTAATGTATTGAAAAAGAAGCGAAATTATACAAAAACTTCAAAAAATAAAAATCAATTTACCTAAAAAACATTTTTAAAAAAATTATTTTCAAAAAACTTTAAAATACTGACTTTTTTTTTTCAGCTAAAAAACAATAGTTTTTATGCATTTATATCTATAAAAAACATTTTTATAAATTATTATTTTCATTTTTGAATTTTTTATATAATTAAAAAAATTTTAAACCTAGTGTTTTAGTATAATACAGAACAAATTAAAGGGGTAGGAGAAGGTTTTTTTCAAAAATGTTGTTTTAAGAGTCACCCTAATATATATATATATATATATATATATATATATATATATATATATATATATATATATATATATATATATACATATATATATATATATATATATATATATATATATATATATATATCGCGCGATATATATATATATATATATATATATATATATATATCGCGCTTCATTTCGATATAAAAAAAAAGGTCACCTCCCTTAATAGAGGGTACCACTGTTAAAGATTTGAAAACCTCAAGGGGAAAAACAGCAGTCACTTTTATGGTTTCAAATTAATTTTTTGTTATGCTACGCTTTCTTCCTTCAAATGTTTGCCATTGAAGTAGACCATTTTTTTCACACGATAAAACCTGATTCATCCTTGGTCATCCTTAAAAGCTGATTCAAAACAAACTTGTTTGATTATCTAATTAATAGGGGATAATTTAAAAATTTTAAAAACTTTTTTCCCCTGTGGTTTTCATGTTTACCTTTTAAATAAAAAATGAGTTTTTAATTCAACACGCGAATTTTAGAACCGATGCAATCACTTCGAAGCGATTGTTTGCAAATTTTACTTGAAGAAGCGAAATAATGGCTTGTGTACCATAAACAACTTTTTACAGCTCAACGCTGCATGCATTTAAAAAATCTTCCTAACTTTATGGTTTTTTTAAGTTTATTTTACTTTTTTAAAATACTTAAAGTATATTGAATTCATTTAACAATTTCCTTCCAAAAATTAAGTAAATATGAGTAAATCCGTGCATGAAGAATCCGTTCATCCGAACAAATCCATCAATATTATTAATAAACTGTTTCTCTAAATTAAAATCCAATCTGTCGTTAAAACTATTGAACATTAACAAAATGCTAACACAAGTGATCCAACGAAAGCAAAAAAACTAAATCTGACAAGAATTACACACTAAGTGTTAGGTAATGGATTTGGTAGAGCTACCCATGCTCAGAATGGTCACTGAGTATGGCCAGCGACTTAATGGCTTTATTTATTAGTTGTTTTAGTCGAATCTATCAACCGATGATAACTGCGGCACAAAACGGTCAGTTTTGAAATCCACCTGTTAATTTATCCACAAAAAACGCACGCGCATCATCGCGAACTAAGATGAGCTCAAGAAAAACTTATCAGAAAACAACGTTTTTAGATTAATAACTTATCCTCAACTCGTAATTTAACCGTTCTCTTTATATGTTTAAAAAATATTTTTTTAAGAGAGCTGTCGAAAACGAAACAACAAAAATATTTCAACTTTACATTATTAAAATTGAAATAACTATCATTTTGCAAAAGTCTTAAAAGATCTAAAATTTGTCTATGAAATATTCTGCATTAAAGAATTTTGAACGGTAAAGTTATCAAAATTCTTAATAAAGAAACATTTGGTAATAAAGCAGATAAAAACTCGGTGCTAATATCAATTCATGAAAGTTTTTTCAATGATTATCACTCCTTAAAAAAAAAATAATAGGCTTCGCAAATAGTAACACTTAAAGATACACAGTTAGGTATTGTTGAAGATTAATCATAGACCTTTTAGAAAAATATTTTCGTGTTTCTTCAGCTAGTTTAAACAATTTGACACAAATTTAAACAAAAAGCAGTTTTAAGGAGTTAGACCATTTTAAACTTAATCTTTTGGTTTTCATGGTTGCAAATCACGAATCTATGATTAGCTGACATAAAAATCACTGTGGCAAATTATTATCATAAAAAAAACTGATTAAAAAATTTTTATAAAGTGATAATTATTAATTCTCGGCTTCATTTTTTAATTCAATGACTCTTTTTCTTTTTTACAACTGAATACAAATGTATATTGGTTTCTAAAATATAAAGTGTCAAAATTATTATGAAAACGCGAAGGATTCAGGTGGAAAGCAATTTAAAAAAAGGCCAATGCTATAAACAACTCGAAGTTTTTTTCGAGAAAAAAAATCTTTCGTAAAAACGCAATTTTTTAAGTAAATTATTTTTACGTAAAAAAATGCGTAAACTCGAAAAATTTATCGCCGTTTGTATTTTTTTCGGCCATTGCTATGAAGCATAAAACGTATACGTCACTAAAATTCACGCACTTTTTTTATCCCTAATACGTTATTGATAACAGCAATTTTTTTAAAATTTTTATTAAGTAGGCCTATTTAATAAATTTTATTAGTTATTAAGTAGGCTGTGCTGTCTAAATATTCCACTAAATATTTTATAATATTATATTATTTTATAATTAGAATCATACCTAAAAAAGCTTACCTATATATATATATATATATATATATATATATATATATATATATATATATATATATATATATATATATATATATATATATATATATATATATATATATATATATACAGTATTGTGAAAAAGTTAAGAACCACTAAATAAAAAAAAATATTTTTTTCAAATAAATCTAATTAATTCTTATTCTATAGATAATAAAATAGTCTTTTTTTTTCAAACATATTAAATATAGCATGAGAAAAAAGAAAAAAATTTTTTTTTGAAAATAAGTTAATAGAACCTATAAAAAATAAGGAGTAAATATTATGTGTTGATTTTTTTTTATATTTTTTTTGTGAAAAAGTTAAGAACCACAAAGAGTTTTTGGTGCGAAATGCGGCGGAAACGTCTTTTTAAATTTATTTTTCCCTTTTTTTTTAAATATTCTATTAATGACCTGAGTTATTACCAAAGAACCAATAAAAACATTTGAAAAAAATTAATTTTTTTTAAATACTTTTAAAAAAAGTATTTAATTTCAAACAAAAAAATATTCTTTCCTTTTGAAAAAATGAGCAGAAAGCTATTACCTATGAAGATCGTGTAAAAGTGGTGCATTTTCACCAGGAAGGTAAATCCGCTCGCGAAATTGGAAGAATAGTAAAGCGATCACATAGTTCGGTGCTAAAAATCATCAAAAGATTCAAAGAGACGAAATCTTACGTTGATCGCCATCGTTCTGGAAGACCGCGTTTGACGACACCCAATGATGATCGCCTTTTAATCAGGTTTGCAAAGAAAAATCGAACCATGCCGTCGCATGAATTAAGAAGGGAATGGAAGCTTTCAAATGGACGTCAAGCATCGGCATCACTTGTGCGTAGGAAACTATTAGCTAACAATATGTTATGGAAAAAAGCTGTTCTAAAACCGCGACTTACCAAACTACATATAAAAAAGCGAAAAAAATTTTGCCAAAGCGTCAAAGAATGGACTAAACAAAAATGGAGGACAGTAATGTTCAGTGATGAGATGAATATCGAGGTTGATAACCGAAAAAACCGAATTATGATTCGCAGGCAGCCTTCAGAAAAATATAATCACGATTGTATCGTTCAAAGAACAAAACAAGGTAGCGGGTCGGTTGGAATATGGTGCTGCATGACATATTATGGTCTCGGTATGTTTAAATTATTTGATGGTCGACTCAACTCTAGTTATTATGTCGATATTTTAAATAACAACTTGTTACCGTCAATTGATGCACTTGAGCAAAGCGTTCCGTTCATTTTTCAGCAAGACAATGCACCATGTCACAGGGCTAAAATTGTCTCTGAATGGTTCGAAAGTAAAAATATTGAGCGTCTAACTTGGCCACCAAATAGCCCAGATCTAAATTGCATTGAAAATCTTTGGAGTTGGCTTGATAAAGAGATTGCCAAGAAAGCACCAAGGAGCCTTGAGGAGTTGCGCAATATTTTACCAGCAATACTTGGAAATGTTCCCAAACATATTTTAGAGAATTTAATAGACTCAATGCCAAATCGTATAAATGAGTGCTTAAAAATTCATGGTAGAATTACGCGGTATTAGGTAAAAATTATCGTTTCTTGTTCTGTGGTTCTTAACTTTTTCACAATTTTTTTAAAATAAAAATTACCTGTAAAACTTTAAATACATTTTTTATATTTGTTCAAAAGTTTTTATCACTATTATTATTTTTTATTTTGTTTGTCTATTTTCTAAAATTTATTATTATTTTCTTTTTTACCAGAAAAATATATTCGGTTAAAAAGAAATTTAAAAATAAAAATAAATTACGATTTGTTTTTTTTGTGGTTCTTAACTTTTTCACAATACTGTATATATATATATATATATATATATATATATATATATATATATATATATATATATATATATATATATATATATATATATATATATATATATATATATATATATATATACAGTGCCGGTTTTAGCACTACCAGCGCCCTGGGCGAGATTTCTATGGCGCCCCTAGTTCAATTGAACCCCATACAAAAAAAGGCTAAATTTCGCCTCTTTATATTCGGCGCCCTGGACCATCGCCCAACCAGGCCCTACCCTAACGCCGCAGCTGTATATATATATATATATATATATATATATATATATATATATATATATATATATATATATATATATATATATATATATATATATACAAAATTGATATATACTATACATTACATCGTGTTATCATTGTTAATTTTATATATCGTAATATATCTCTGCTGTTGCTACTTTTTTTGAATATAATAATTAAATTGCCATTATTTTTACCCTTGTTATATATCATTAGCACAATTAGTAGTTTACTTCACATTAGTCTATAACTACTTGTATATAAACTTGAATGTAAAATCTTTATTTAGAAATATATGATTGATTGATTACATGATTATATTATGTTAATACATACTATATATTACATACTTATACTGTAATATTTGTGAATATATATATATATATATATATATATATATATATATATATATATATATATATATATATATATATATATATATATATATATATATATATATATACATATGAAATATAATGTCATTATACATATTTTTATTTAAATAGTTTTGCTAATTAAAATATACTAAGCTTCCCAAGAAGAACCTCTTTGTTTTCTCTAATCTTTATTGCTAGTAAAGTTTTAAGTTCTTAAGACAGCATTTTATTTTGTTGTGTATTTGTGTATTATATAGCATATTTGTGGACTATTAATACTTTTCTTTAGTCAAACATTATGAAAAACTTGTTTAACCAAAATTACTATCGAAAACCTACATAAATAAGCATGGAATGTTAAATACGTGCATGCATTGTTAACGAAACACAACAAGCAACTGAAAAAACTGAATAAATGCACATTTTAAGTAATTAGTTTATTATGGAGTTACCAAAATCCTTTTCAGTTTTATCTATAGAATATCCACATAAAAACACAAAGAATGTTCAGTGATTTTGAAGCTCTAACGTTGTTCCAAGAATCCCGCTAAAAATCACGAAGAAAATATCTAAAATAGAGATCAAAAATCTATCTGAAGTTTTTTTTCGAAAAAACGCATTTTTTATCTGAAAAAGTGATTCCCTTGTTCGTTTATAGCATTGGATTAAATAGCGAAGTTTTTATCTTAAAAACGGAATTTTTTGAATGTTTATAGCAATGGACTTTTTTTTTTCTTCGCTTTTTACGGTAAAAACTTCGTGTTTTACGGAAAAAACTTTGTTTTTTATGTTAATAGCATTGGCCCCAGGCTTTTATACTATAAATAGTAGCATACAATACTCACATGCAATGACCTCACTGAACTGATATATTAAAACAGTACCAGTGACGTTTGCAGCTACAAACATCAATGTCTTTCAATCTGCGTAAAAAAATTACTAAACATGTGAAACGACTTCACCTAGGTAATAAAGTGAAATCAGAGAAATTACATTCACCTCACAGATGTTGAAAAAAGCGTAGTTGATCAAATATATTCGGCGTTTCTTGTGGTGCCTAACACAATACTCACCCATGTTTAAAAAGAAAGAGAATGCTGGCAAGTTTCTTCTTCCAAATTTAAAAGCAATATTGAAAAGAAAATACCTTAAGATTTAAAATGGCTAAAAAAAAAAATTTTTTTTATAAAACAAAATAAATTCAAGACAATTCTTTTAATTTATGTTATTATTTAAGTGGTTTTTTTCCTAAAACTTTAAAATCATTTAATTAGCTGTGTATTTATTATTTTATTGCGATTCAGATTTAGTAATTTTGTTTTATTTATTTTATTCAGATTTAGAAATGAGATTTTAAAGAAAATTTCTTTGTAAGTTATAATAAATAATGATCTATGGTTGTAATAAATAACAGTAAACTGTGCGTTTGATGCTATATGGTTCAATTATTACCAGTAAGTTACATTAAATCAACCGAAGTTTCAAATTTCGAAATTTCAAAAATCATCTTGTTACAATATTCAACATATTTTTTAGTTCACCGTTTGCGCATGCGCATTTCATCTAAAATATGAAATGTTACAGCCTGTCAATAACAAAAAACGCAGCTTTGCATCTGCAACTAATTTACAAATCTCTTTCAGTCTAAAATCAGGCTAAAGTGCAATATAAAACGTCACTTGGCAAAATAAACAATTTTTTTTCCGAAAATCTTTGCTGACCGTTTATTTTTATTTGTTTCTGATAAATTTAAAAGGCTTAACTTTCAAATAATCGTTTTACATTTATAACTTTGATTATCAGATTTTAGTTACCAAAAGCAAAGCAAAGTTGTCAGAACAGGGATCTGGATCCTATAGCGTCTATTTCGTAGATTTTATTTACGCGCAATATTGTGATAATAGTCATCAATATTTTTGGTGGACATACAAATGCAAATTTCCATTCAAAAATTACGTTTGCTCACTAAAGTCGTTATAAAAATTTGTGAGAATCGCTTTACACTCTTCGGATTTAAGTCGAATTGACACACCAGACTTTAGTCAAGCTATATTTAGTTCAGCTTCCTAATATAGTGTGGAAAGCTTTTAATATTGATCGAGCCATTATTTAAGATTTGTTCAGCTTTGGTGTCATTAATCCAACAATCACTTTTTGCAAAAGTTGTTATCACAATTACATTTATTCCCATTCCCTTTGAATAGAAACTTGTCGGTTTAAAACTTTTTGAAGATACATCAATGAAATCGGATGCTTCTCAAACATTATTCAGATTAAATAATCGCAGAGCATTTCTTTAATATTTCCAAGCTTCTCTCTTATGACTGAATCACGCCCTCATAACTTTTTGGATTTTTATGTTTCCTTTACTTTTTCAAATTATTGTTCCAGTTTGAAAATCTATGATGAAAATGTCTTCTTTTTTCGAGGCTGTTTGGTTGTGAATCTTCTATTTAGAAATGCAGACTGTATTTAACATAATTAAAGTTAGCGAGGCAGTATTTTTTTTATTAAAACATAATCATGGAAACGACTAATTCTTTAAACACTATGTGTTAAAACGGTAAAAGATTAAACGTTGTAGCAGATAAACTGCTTGAGAAGTTGTAATACACCGACTGCTCTTTTACGTCAAACGATCAAAGGGGATAAATAAAAAAAACAATCAAACTAATTACTCAAACTCACACTTCGATCGATGAAAAACTATTAAAATAAAAGATAACAAAAATATTTTTTCTTTATTCGTCACTTTCATCTTCTTCAGTGTTTTCTTCTGCGATCTTTCTTTTGATTGAACTTACACCTACAGGATTGTACCGAACAATCTTAAAGGATTTAATTTGAGATTTATTGTTTTCTTCTGATGGCTCACCACCATCTACGACTGGAACAGAAACAGGGCCTATGTAAGGTCCTAAAGGTGTCCCCTGAAAGTTTTCACGAGTCCACATATATACAGCAAGACCACCAGGAACACGCATACTTTTAATTTTTGTTTCTTCATTGTGCCAATAACATCCATGGATGATCAATTTTCCGTAAACCTAAAAACAATGATTTATCAATACATTCCACATCCGGACAACGTAAAAAAAACGAATATTAGTTGTTTAGGGAACGAAGAAAAAACTTCTCACCCCAACGTCAACAAAATCGCACATCTGGGAGAAAGATGCTCCACGACAGATCTTTACCATCTCAGAAGATTTCTTGTTACTTTTGCTAATTTTCATGGATTTCGTCGTAGCTCCTGGACAAACTTTATCAATGGTGTTTGAGCCGTAAAATGGACCGTAGGCAGTGCCTGAAAACAAAAATTTAATGACATAAAAGTGCAACACTATGAAGATATAATGGCTTATATATTGGCGAGTATTTTGAAAAATACAGTCGATGTGAATAAAATTAGATAATTTATAAATGGAACAAACCTTTGTAGTCTTCTTCTGTGTAAAGATAAACTTGAATATTTTCGGGAATGGATATAGATAAAATTTTTTCTGACCATGTTTGTGCTGGGTATAAAAAAAATGTTTTGGTTTGATAAAACTGAACATTAATTTATTTTTATCTTATTATTAACTAAAAAAAATTTTTTTTAATAAAATTCCGTAGATAACTTACGAAAATCGCATGTACCAAATTCGCCTTTTTGATATTGATTATTCTCACCCACAGATGTTGCACACCAATAGTCATCATGTTCGACCTTCGTGCATTTATTGTAAACTTTCTCTTTGTAAACAAAAGGGAAATGGCATTTGATTCCATCTGTTGTCAATATGTCTCCCTCTAAAAAAAATGTTTACAAAACAGTGTACTAAATGAACCCTCTTAATATATTAAGGTCAACTTAAAGCAGAATTATATTTTAAGATGTTAAAAAAAAAGAAAAAAAAAGAAAAAATTTTCAAAACAAAAGCACAATCAGTAATACTTCAACAAAAAATCAAAAATCAAACAAAACCGATGAGTTGAAGCAAACACAGTTATACAAACTAAAGCTGCAAAATATTGTTGTAAAAGTAGAAACATTAAAAAAAAAATCTGACCTTGGCCACTGACCATTTTAAGATCAGGGTAGGCTTCTATTTCAAGCTCATCGCATCTTCCATCCTTTGTAAGATAAAAATTATGTTTAGCATAAATTATTGTCTATATGTTTAAACATGGAATATTTCTTGATCTATTACTCTGCATCAGGGTTGTCTACAAAGCCATACTAAAAAGTTTAAGCTTGTAGATTGATTGCTCTACACGCCTTGTTTTTGTTAATTAGGTATAGGTATTTACCCTGCAAAATTTCAGGGTGATTAAGCAACATTTACAGGTCCACCCATTATCAACCTTACTTGTCTTGGGTCAATGCTTGCAATATCTGTCTATTTTTGACACATTATAGACTACTTTTTTTTACTTCTTGTATACTGAATTCAAAGAATCTTGTGGTTTTATTTATTTCAATGATATTACTGAACTAATATTGAATTAACATTGAATTGACATTGAACTGAAATTGAACTGTTGAGCTCTTTAAGTAATAAACTCTAAACAAAACTATAAAATGGCTTTAAGCATTTTGAAACCTGCTCCAGAGCACTGGCCAACTTTCAGTTATCTACAGCAAGATTACCTTGTATATTTGTTTAGTTCAACTGCTCCAGCTTCATCATTTAATTGAAAAAATTGAAAAAAACCTGGAAAGTCTTGTGATCTCGCTGTTTGTATTTTGATGCAAGACAGGATAACACTGCAGCAGGTTGACTCATGTTTCAGAAAACTGTTAACACTGCATCAGATTTACCTGGCTCTGAAGGAACACAGAACATGACAACAACAGACAGGATGAAAAGGTGACCATCAAGAATTGTTTGATATTCCAACAAAAGAGGTCATGACAGAAATACAGAACAAAGAAGATTGGGAATTTCTTTGAATGTAAAGAGAGGATGTTTTTTCCTGCAGCATGAGAGGAGTAGATGTAAATACAGCAGTAAAAAAAGCAAAAAGAGGCAACAACAGAAAAATGGGAGAAAGATGGAAATAAGATATGAAGAACACACAAAAAAAGACAGTAAATAAACAGAAGGAGAACTTTCTTCATTGACATCTAGTTCAGAATCAGAAGGAGATGAGAAGTATCAGAAAACTCAAACTCAGCCAACTACAACAACTACATTGTTAACATCAACATCAACAAATTCAACAGCTTGTACTTCATCATCAAAAAAAAAAAAGGAAAAAATCTTCCATTCCCCTGAAGTTCTAGATGTTTTGGATCATATTTACCTCTTAAACTTTGAGCTATGTTTGTTGATGTTGAGAGTAGTTGGGAGTAGTAAGTAAAAACTGTTGGCTATTAGGTGATCTTAAAAATAAATTTTCTTCAAAAAATGTCCTCTAATCATAAAACATTAGGTTATATTTAACACTAAACTTTTTAATGGTGTTGCTGGAGATAAATGTATCCTTTTTAGTTTTGATGATGATCCAAAAAGGGATAGAGAATAAAGAGAGGCTCAAGCAATTGCCTGAATTGAAGTAACTGAGAAATGGAATCTGCATTCATAGATCAAATTCTTTGTGTTGCCCCTTTCAATGCATTGAATTTTTCTCAAATCTGAAGACCAATCCGAACATGAATGTTGCCAGCAAGGCACATCTATCTATCTCTTTCTAACTCAGTTCACACTAACTGCTCATGAATCCGGGAATATCACAGATTTGGCTCTATCAGTCTTGTTTATGTCAAACAGTAGAATGAAGCATCACTTGGAATCCAAGCCCCTCTCAATTTATTGAATTTTCATCAAATCTGAAGACCAATCAAAACAAGAACCTTGCCAGTAAAGCACAAGAGGCATTTTTAAAGTTTCCTTATGAACATCTGGTTAGCATAGACCTTTTAGATGATAGAATATCATTTTGGTCATTATTATAACTAACGAACGCATTAGAGTAATGGAAGCAAAGTATATTTTTGGTTTATACAAAACTAATTCTTAATTAATTCCATGTGACATAAAAACTGCACAATTACCAATTTCTTCCAACTCTTTTTATTGCATTTGCACAATCAGATGTTAAAGTGCCAACACAATTGTTATTCAAAGCCAAAAACTAAAGCTCATTTAAATCAGCTTTTTAGCTTAAACTCATTTAAATCAGCTTTTTAGCTTAAACTCATTTAAATCAGCTTTTTAGCTTAAACTCATTTAAATCAGCTTTTTAGTATAAACTCATTTAAATCAGCTTTAGGGTAACTTAACATTAGCTTTAGGGCAATTTAAAAAAGTTATCTATTTCAATGAGTTTTTGATTTTATGAAAAAACAGTTCATCAATCTTCTATTGGTTTCATTATTTTTAGAATCATATTCCAAAAAATATTTTTCTAGTTTATGTATTGAAATAAAAACCTGTGTAACACAGTAAGATTTTGTTTTATTCTTTCTCAAGACAAAATTCACATCTGACATTAAATATATCTTGCAATCAGATGCATTTTGCTGACATTTTTATTGAAAAAAATTTCAGATGATAAATAAGAAAGATTGTTCAAACTTTGTATGAATTGTGAGAAATAAATGGTACTGTTTGGCTATTGGCTTTTAATGAAAAATAATAAGTATGCATGTAAATTTCATATAGAAGTGTGTACTTTATTTGTTAGTATTTATCAAAAAACTGAAAAACCAAACATCAACATTTATCCAGAAGAATGTTCTCTAGTTTAATTAAGTCTAGTAGGTTATTGATATTTTGCAAGTAAATGTTGTTTAATTGCAACTGAATCACGTTTGAACAAAAAATCATTCATTTATACACTGTTTTGAAAACTTTCACTTACTTTCAAATATTACAGATAAATACAAGATAAATGTTTAACAAGCATGAGATTATTGATATATGATAATTGATTTAAAATGGGCGATTATTCGTAAATATATATATATATATATACACACATACACAAATGCAAAAGCTCAGTAAAAAGAAATGAACAAACTCGTATTGCTGACTTTGGACATAATATTTTATTAAACCAAGCTTATTGTCTGGCAGATACTTACTTTATTTTCATTTGAAAAAAAGCGAGAGGTTTTTATAATATGCAAGGCAAAACTGGTTAAATAGCAAGCTACTGTTTATTATTACCTGACTTAGTTTTTCTTTTTCACAAACTCGAACATGTTCTCTTTTTTCTGTAAGTTGTGAGATACTGATAGAGCTCCATGCACCTGGTGTAAGTCCAATCACAGTTGCTCCAGGAAACGGCCCATAAGAAGCACCTTTATAATGATAGCAATAGCAATAACAAACTGTCAATACCAAATTACTTTTAAAAGACTGAAAAAAACATACCTTTGTAATTGTCATCACTAAATCCAGTAACTACCAATCCCTCTAAAATAATTATACCATAAAATTATTATATCATAATTTGTCTTATCTCTTTAAATAAGAACAAAAGTATGATAAAAGAAAGTTTCTGAAATTTTTCTTTAATCTGTTCTAAAAATTTAAACTTCTTACACTGTAACAAATATGGAAAAAAATGCTTAAATACTGAATAAATGCCTCATCAAACATCACTTACCTGAAACATAAAGTGATTTGATGGCACGATTCCATTCAAGAAGGTCATTCTTGTTATGCTTTTTTGGCTCAAGTTTGTAACAAAGTCCAAGTAGTTCTTTTTGAGAACATATAACAACTTGTTTGGTAGCAACTTCACCCGTTGATGATAGAGTTAAGCTAGCAAGATAGGCTTGAAGGATTGGGTACTTACCAGGTGCTCCAAAATATTGAGCGATGCAAAATCTTTGCTGTCTATAACAAAAAATAACTTTTTTAAAAGATTTAAGACAATGATTGCAAACTTTTACAAAATATTTAATGTAAAAAAGCTCAAGTTTAAATATCATCAGTGAATACAAAACATCTCCACCTACTTATTGTTAATTGGATCCAACAAAAATAGAAGAATATCTTTGTCTGAAATTTTTTCTTTTTCTGTTAATGACAATAGATTAGTTGCAGTGCCACTTAGACCAACTGAACCAACAAGACTTGCCATATCAGCAATCAGTAGTTGTCGAAGAATGGAGAGATCAGAATAGAGGTTGAGGAACTCCAAGCACCTGTCCGAATTCTCTCTTGCAGTGGATACTTTTTTCTCATCAGTTGGATTTTCCACTGAACAATCACAGTATTTATCAATGGAAAATTTCAGCTGCCCAAAGAAGTTCAGACCCTAAGAAATATCATTTGTACATTTTCATTTATTAATATACTATTAAAATTCATAGAGTTAAAGTAGAAAAAAATATAAAAATGATAACATCATTTGAAATCAAAAAAATATTTTTAAATTTTCACTTGAAACCAAATCAAAAAAATATGATTCCCTCAATTGGACTTTGAATTGTCTATCCATACACTATGGTTTATTTTATAGTCTTATTTTTAAATTACTGCGGCTTAATTAACCCTATGCACAACAATTGTAACAATGAATGTTAACATACAGTCGCCTCGGGAGGCGACTGTATGTTAACATTGAAAAAATGATTAAGGAATATTGAATATTAAAGAATATTGAAAATTATTTGATAAAAACATACATTAAGTCTCAAAGAAAAGGTTAAAAACTTTGAAACTTTGTGAAGATTTTGTGAATAACAGTATGCTTTTGTTTGATAAAATTGTAAAGTATGTTTCGATGGATGGATTTTTGAGATTTGCAGATATATTTCATGACGTGATAAACATGCCAGTGTCATATATCAGTTCACAGAACTAATTGGAACTGCTCAAGAAGTTTATTTCATAAAAGGAAGCAAACAAAATGCACAAAAGGGCCTTTCAAGACAGCAATGGCATGAATAAAATGCTGGTTTGCCTCCAATATAGTTTGCTAGTCAAAGATAGTGAAGTGCAAATGAATTAGTAAGCTCTTTTTTGTCTTCTACTTCAGCTCTGTATGTTTTTTCCGACAGGAATTACCATGTTGACATATTGTCGCCAATCAAGTAATAACAGTTTTTTTTATATACTAATACTTAAGTTATTTAAGAGGAAAAAAGAGTTTGAAAATGGTGTAAGCAAGTGACAGAAAAACGGTACTAACCCCCTTACAACTTTTTTCCCTTATGAAACTATATATAATATTTCAAAATATAGCAAATATTCTCATCAGGGAAAAAAACTAACTTCTTATAATTTTAACAAAGAAATTATTCTCTTTGGTTTTATGAAACATTTAGTTTTGTTCATAAAAGTCAAAAAAGAAGGGAGTTTCTCTATTAAAGTTCAAAAACAGGATTGTCAGCAGATCTAGATGCAGACCCATCAGATATGAAACGGCTTAAAAAACCTGCAAGTTCTTGCAGAGTTAAAAAAATTGCAACTGAAAATAAAATCACTGCAGAATTTGAACAAAAATTGAACTAAAAGATCAAGCAACTAAAGAATAGCACTTCCTAAAAAACACAAGAAAATCAAAGTAAAATTTAGCCAATTGGATTGGTCGAGTGAATATTCTTACTCAACCATTAATTGCTTTAATTAATGGTTGAGTAAGAATATTCACTCAACCAATCCAAATGGCTAAATTAAGCTTTATATGCTTTGCATGGATTTTCAAACAATACACAAATGCAGGAAACTAGATAGGTTCATTTTATAAAACTTCTTTTATTTGTAATTCTTTAAAGTTTGTAAAAACATAAAAAAAAGGATCCAGGAAAACATTGCTTTAACAAGCTTCAAAAAAAAAAAAAAAAAAAAGGGAAACTAATGATGCTGAAAAACTAATCAACTAAAATGGCTACTAAAGAGCAACAACGATTTAATTGTAAAATATAAATCTACAGAACTTTTTCATGGGGTAATTAGCATAAAATTCCCAAACACCTCTCTACATAGAGCAACTATGCATTGAGTATTTTCAATTGTTGCTTAATATAACAGAAGTGAGCAAAAAAGAACTACAAATTTTCTAACTATAACTTTATTTTCTATCAGAGATTACTGAGTAACAACATTCAATCTTAATTTTCTTAAGCATATATAGGTAGTCTTAAGCATATATAGTAGTTCAATTAAATTATTTCTCTAAATTTCTATACCAAAATAAAAAAAAAATGCGGCTAGAATAGAAACATACCCGAAAAGCCTGGTTATAAAGCTCAGCTGCTTGGTTTTCTGTTATAGAGTTTTCTTCTCGAAACTGATTGATTGAATTTCGAATTGAGCTGACAGCTTTCTTCAGTCCCTCTGCTTCAGCTCTCAGTTCATCTGCACGAGCTCGAGTTAGTGCTTCATCAATAACTCGCTTTAACATTCCTTCCTGACTCTCTTCCGCCGCTTATGTTAAAAACAAGTTAAAAGAACAGCTCTTATATAAAATATTAACTTTAGTTGGTAATTTATATCCTATAGACTATTAAAACAATTTTCATACCCTGTGACCCACCAAACAGACCAAATACCATTGAAACAAGACTTAATACAGTTGAAAGTGCAGCACCAATTGGACCTGCCAAACTTGCCAGTGTTCCAACAATACTCAGACCACCAAGAAGCATATCTTGCCAACTCCCACTGCTGATGCCACTGACAAGCTGAGTTAAACCTTCTCCAACACCATTTACTGCACCTGTAAAAGTGTTTCAGAACTATTGCTTTAGATAACACTATTTGTTTACATTACATATAAATACATATATGTATAATTATTTGTTGCATACATATAAATAAATACATATAAATATATGCAACAAAGAGAATAATAAAATAAGTAGGATTTTTACCAGCAATATCCTCATCACCAAGTTTTTTGAAAGTTTCTTTGGCTTTTTTAGCACTTTCTTTAAACTTTTCTTTCTTTTTCTCATACTTTGAGCCTCCATTAGGATTTAGTTGATTGGACTTCTACATTAAAAAAAGTGGAATTTTTGAAAAATAACACTATTGATCAATATTGTATTAAAATTAAAATTTTTAAAGGTAACAACAATAAATACAGTAGCATTAACAGTCATAAGAATAGCAATAAAGATAATTAATGATAATAATAATAATAATAATAATAATAATAATAATAATAATAATAATAATAATAATAATAATAATAATAATAATAATAATAATAATAATATAATAATAATAATAATAATAATAATAATATTAATACAAATAATATTAATAATAATAAAAATAATAATAATAATAATAATAATAAAAATAATAACAGTAATAATAATAATAATAAAAATAATAACAATAACAATAATAATAATAATAATAATAATAATAATAATAATAACAATAATAATAATAAAAATAATAACAATAATAATAATAGTAATAAAAATAATAATAATAATAATAACAATAATAATAATAAAAATAATAACAATAATAATAATAGTAATAAAAATAATAATAATAATAATAATAATAATAATAATAATAATAACACTAATAATAATAATAATAATAATAACATTAATAATAATAATAATAATAATAATAATAATAATAATAATAATAATAATAATAATAATAATAATAATAATATTAATAATACAAATAATAATAATAATAATAATAATAATAATAATAATAATAATAATAATAATATTAATAATACAAATAATAATAATAATAATAATAATAATAATAATAATAATAATAATAATAATAATAATAATAATACAAATAACAATAATAATAATAATACAAATAATAATAATAATAATAATAATAATAATACAAATAATAATAATAATAATAATAATAAAAATGATAATAATAATAATAATAATCTGTAATATTATTCCTTCAGAAACGTTTAACGTTTAACCTTTAACGTCGTTTCGTTATTTGTTACTTTGCTTTGTAAGAGCGCGTTTTTTAAATGCACGCGGCCATCAGAGAAAGATCTCTTAAGCGAGTTGAAACTTTTTTCCTTTTGGAATTTAATTTTTAGTTTAGATATATTACATAAAGAATCATATTAAGATAAATAATCATCGTTAAGATCATTTTATAATTGAAGTAAGTATATAAAATAGTTATATATACATTTTTATTAGATAAAGTAGAAAGGATTTAAATTTTTATTAGATAAAGTAGAAAGGATTTAAAGTAGAAAGGATTTAAATTTTTTAAATAGTTTATAATTTGTTTGTTTTAGTTTTTCTTTTTGCAGTTTTATTTTTATTATCTTGTTTTTTAGAAGGAAAATAGGGGTATGGATGTTATTTAAAGTTATACTAATGCTATTTCCATAAAATAGTTATTACTACTTTGAAATTTCTGTGATACTGTTAACAATTTTTGTTCTTTTTTAGAAAATTTAGAAAAATAACTTAAAATTTTGTGCCAACACTGACATGGCATGCCACATGTTATTGTATGAAAAGGTTAAATTTTGTTATGAGGATTACAGTTCTTATGAGGAAAAAAAGAAGGTAAAGAGTATTGTTTGTAAATATATATTTTGTATCTTTTAAAATTTTCTCACATCATTTTTAAAACTTTTGTTTGCGCATGTTTATTGTTTGTATGTATGCTTTTTTGATATGTATGTGTATGTGGTAATAAGTGCTTTATAGTTGTTTTATCTATTTGTTTTTATAATAATGTAAAGTGTTTTTTTATTGTTTGTGTATGTGTTAGTACATGCTATATAATTGTTTTAAAAATGTGTTTAAATATGTATGCAAGGTATTTGTTTAAGTATATATTTATACTTATACATATTTAAACACATTTATTGTGCTTATAGTTGGTACATATGTTTATATTATGTTGTTTCCGTGTTTTCAAAGTGCTGTGACTTGTTAAACATCTACCTGACAATCAATTAGTGTATTTTAGAGAAGGAGCAGAGCAAATGGCTTTAGATTGTGCAGCTCAGCGTGATACGCACCTAACGGCATGGTTTAAGTTAAATACTGAAAATGAAAGAGCACACTGCTATTCGTATGTAGACATTCCTTATCACTTTATATTTGATGTTAAACATTGTAAATGGAAGGTTAGACAAAGGGGTGGTAATAACGTGATAGTAAGAATGTATAACGTTAATCCAACTGGAGAATTGTTTTTTCTTAGACTGTTAATTTTGCAAGCAAAAGGAGCAACATCTTGGGAGGATGTGCGTACTGTTGGTATTGTCCTTGAAACATTTCATGAAGCATGTGTTTTGAAAGGTCTGTTGCAAGATGACACTGAATGGCAGAATACTCTTTCTGAGGCGGTTTTAACACGTATGCCAAAGCAAATTAGACAGTTGTTTTCAATTATTTTGACCTTTTGTGAATCTGACAATCCTTTACATCTCTGGAATACATATAAATTTTTTATGATGGAAGATTTCATTCACCGCTCAGTCCCACTTCTAATAGCTGAACAAGCTAATCTTCATCAATTTGAAAAGATTATTAATCAAAGTGGTAAAATGCTGGCTGGTTACAAACTGCCTGTTATTGATGAGTTTATAGGCTTAAATCTAGAAAATTTTGATGAAAATGTTCAACAATCTATTGACAAAACCAATCGAATGAGACTGTTGCTTAATATCAATTAATTAAATGTATGTAATGCTATCCTTGCTGCTCTGAATGAGCAACCAAGTGTAGAAAATCAACATTCTAGATTGTTTTTCATGGATGGAACAGCTGGTAGTGGACTTTACTTATAATTATTTGATTGCTGAAACCATAAGTAGGGGCTTTAAATCTGCTACAGCTGCATGAAGTGGCATAGCAGCAACTCTTCTTACAAATGGATCAACATTGCATGGCTTATTCAAACTTCCTGTTCCAATATTCATGGAATGTAACTCCTAACTCATTTAGTGGGCATTTTTTAAGATAAGTTTGTTTGTTTTTTTGCTTGATGAAACATCCATAATACCTAAACATGCCTTAAATGCTATTGATAGGTTGTTAAAAGATATTTGCAACAACAACTTTCTGTTCAGAGGAAGAATTATTCTTTTTGGTGGTGACTTTAGGAAATTCTGCCTTTTGTGAAAAGAGGACAACTAGCTGAAATAGTAGAATAATAGTGCTTGAATGTCTGCCGGGTGAGGTCAAAATTTGTTTAAGTGCTGATCAAATTGATACTGATGACCTTAATGAAAGAAATAACTTTCCTGTTGAGTTTTTGAACAGCTCAACTCTTTCAGGTATGCCACCTTATTGTTTAAAATTGAAAATTGGTTGTGTAATTATGCTACTTAGAAATTTAGATCTCAAAGCTGGGTTATGCAATTGTACTCGAATGAAAATTTGTGCTCTTCAAAATAATTATATTGATGCAGAGGTTTTGACAGGTGTTTCTGGTTGTAAACGGGCTTTTGTTCCTCGAATTCTGTTGGATCCTTCAGATTCTAATTTACCTTTTGTTCTTAAATGTCTTCAGTTTCCTGTCAGATTGGCTTATTCAATGAAAATTAACAAAAGTCAAGGTCAAACATTTGATAGAGTTGGGGTTTATCTCAAAAAACCGTGTTTCTCTCATGGTCAACTATATGTTGCATGTTCAAGAACTAGAGCATTTAGTAGTTTGTTTTTCAAAATTGATAAACATCTCATTCAAGGTGTGGTAGGTTAAATGTGTTACACAAATAATTTTTATATTTTCTAATGTTCTTAATTTATAGTCTTAAGATTTTCATTTCGAAAATTTACTGTTTGTAGGTTTTGAGTACATTTTGTATGTATAACTTTATTTGTTATTTTAATTTTTTTTTTCATACTTTTTGATAAATATATCTGTCATTTATTATTATTATAAAATGTGTGTATATGTGTTATATAAAACCATATTTGTTTATAGTTGTATATATGTTTAAATTATGTTGTTTCCATGTTTTCAAAGTGGTGTGAGTTGGCATTATGTTGAGCAAGATTGATAACCTTGCCAGCCAAGTGATGTACTTATAGCAGAGGTGTGACTTGGCAGCATTTAGTGCCAGGCTGAGTTACTGCTTTAGAGCTAGGTTGTGTTGTCTAGCCTTTTTTAATTTTTTCTGGAAACACAATAATGTTGTTAATGTTTAGCGTAATGTGTGTGGGAGAGTATGCAACCTTGATCTTTAAATCTAGGGTGCTTTAATGTCCTAAATTTGAAGTAATTAAATAACTAATATTGAACATAAAAACAAATATACTTTTATTTAGTTATATGTTTAGTAAAAAGATAAATATATAGTTAACTTTAAATTGGTTTTCTAATTTTGCCTTTCATATTTTAATTTGGTTTGTTATTTTCGCTGGATTTTAGGATCAAGGATGTAAATATTCTATTGTTGTGTGTTATTGTTGTGATGTTTTGTGTTGATATTCAGTTTTAACAATAGACATCTTCACGTTGGTGACTATTGTTAAAAATGAATAATAGGTAGTTTCATTATTGGAACTTACTGCTTTTTTTTTATTCACTAGAAGTCAAGACAACATGCTGAAAATGCAATTTATATCTTAATTTGATTTTTTTTTTAATATATAGTATTGTTAATCCTTTTGTACTTCCAAGTAGATTTTATAGTTACATTTTCGATGAATATTTATATTAACTGCCATGTCAAAATAGGTTACTATAAATAAGTATATCGATTTTCAGTTTTTATGTGGTGTTTTTTTTGTTGTTGTTGTAATTATTGTATCATAATTCTTTTTTTTTTTTTTTCTTTAGGATTTACGATTGACACATTTATACAATTTATAAAAAGAAACCTGATTACCTTTTATTGTAAATTTTGGTCAGTTAAAATTATATAAATATATGCAATTAGTTCAATTTTTAAAAATATTCTCTTTTTTTTGCCTCATAATTTGTTGTACGTAACTTAGGGAAACTTTTTTAACGGGGGGATGATGATTTTAGGTTAGCGCATCTGTCAAATATGGAGTTACTTAAATTTTATGAGGTGTTTAACTGATTAATTAGCTAAGTTTACATTTGCAACACTTTTGAGGAAAGAAGAAATTATTATATATGTTAAATTCTTATATTAAAAAGAGAAAATTATTATACATGTAAATCATCGTTTGACATTTTATTATTCTGGTAAAAGGTCTTCATCAAAAACTTGATTACTCCTAATAAAAATAGCTCTATTCTCCTGACCACCATTAAGGCAATAACGGGGAAGGGAGGTCCTTTATTTGTGTCAAAATATTTAAGAGAATTAAAATTCGAGTAACAAAAGCAATTTTTAGTAAATGGTAGCAAATTACCGTTTACTAAAAACTATTGAAACAAAGAGGCCATTTATAAGAAATGGTCAGATTAGTACCATATATAGTAATGATCAAATGGTCAGTTATTCTTAATAAGATTATTTAGTTGTGTGCATTTAACGTTTTAAAGACAATTTCCTTTTTTAAAGAAACATGTATCAAGGGGATACCAAGAAATTAATAACTCATGTATAATTCACCTTCACTATATGTTAATCTTATTAGTTAAAGTTCATGTTATAAAAAATATAACAAGAATTTAGCTTTACTTTTTCGTCAATTTAAAGCATGATGATGTGTTATTATTTTGTGTTAGTAACTAAAAGCGTATTGTTTTGAACTTAGTCGAGGAAAATGGTTCTGCCATACATTGATATGACCTATGTCAGTTGTAAATTACTCAAATAATATTAAATAATTGGTAAATTGTTTTACCTCCGCATCCTTTTTATTTTAATTTTACGGATGGTTTAAGTTTTTCAATTTGAAGGCGTTTTTCTAAAAGGGTATAGTTCAGGTTTCGCAACTTTTAAATTGTAGAAAACAGCCCCTATAAATTAAGTAACAGACCGACCATAACCGGTATTACGGGTTGCTTTTTGCTAGTAATCTTAACAAGAATAATAATAATGATAATAATAATAAAAATAATATCAATAATGATAATAATAATGATAATAATAATAATAATAATAATAATAATAATAATGATAATGATAATAGTAGTAATAATAATAATGATAATAATAATAATAATAACAATAATAATAATAATAATAATAATAATAATAATAATAATAATAATAATGATAATAGTAGTAATAATAATAATGATAATAATATTAATAATAATAATAATAAATAATATAAATAATAATAATAATAATAATAATAATAAAAATAATAGTAATAACAACAATAATAATAAAAATGATAATTATAACAGCAAGAAAAATAAATTTTTAGTCTCATTTTGGTCAATACGTTGAGAGTACACCTGTCCAGAAATACATATTTCAGAAGAGCCCTTTTTATTTATTAATTGCCTTTCTTGGTAGAGACTGCAGCAGTCATTGTTTTCTAGCTCAATAAACACTGTTAAAAGGACAGTAAAGGTAAATAAATATAAACTATTTATCATATTTTTTACTCTAATATTGTTTTGTTGATAAGTTATGATTTTGAATAATATTCAAAATATTATACATTTGCATCATCGTCAAACAAGTCAAAATCACCATTGGAAAATTTTCTAAACCAACGTTGGCACTTATTGACCTTCAACACGTCTCCGTGATGATGACTTTTATAGAGAGTTCTAATTTCTGTTATTCCACACCTTTCTGATTGGCTGATTCTGATCACGTGGTTGTTCTTCTTATAGACATGACTTTATTCCCTTGTTGTTCAGCTGTGCAAGCACAGCTTCACAACTGCGGTAATGACGGTAATCACATCACAAACTTTTTTGTTGCGACTGTTGCACTAAAACCTGATCGAAAACAAAACAGCATTCTTCAGTTGGTTGATCGTCCGTTATTTTACACCAGAGTAATAAAAATCGTTTAAAATCTCTTCAGTCACTAAATTCAATGTCACAGATATTATATTGCGCAATAAAACACGTCAATATGTGTTCACGTTCTGAGCCTGAAATAAATATTCCAAACTAAAAATAATTACTTATGGGAACCCTTCACAGAACAACTAATTTCCGCTCTAAAAAACTGACTGATATAAATAAATTGATAGCTATGTCAATCTTTTCAGCCCGAAAAAAGCGATTAGTAAACATACAAAGCCATGAAGAAATGAAGGTGGAGTTGACTAAACGAATGGATAAAATTATTCAAATTAAGGCGGACAAAGAAAGAAGAAAAGTGGAAAAAGTATTAATGAGTTTCATGCCTTAGCAGATAAAGCAACTGTTTCATGATCTTGAAAGTACTGCGGTTGGAGATATTGAAGACATTCTCAACGGTGCTGCTGTTGGAAGAAATATGTCATGTGGAATGATGCTGACGCTAACAACCTAGATATGTTCTAAGGCAGACTTCTTGGATTGAAAAAAAGAACAGTACCATAAACATTGTTTCTTTTTGGAAATCAAACGAGAATGAGAATGGTGATGGTGTTGAGCACAATATGACCAAATATCAAATGCATATATCATATGCGGTGATATGGTGATATCATAAGCAAGTTTGTGAGGGAATTGGTAAGGTATATGTATATGTAAGGTATATGTATGTTATTGTAAATAAAAGATGGTTAATATACTTGTATTAACAGATATTATAACAGATAAAAGTTTATTTAAATTGTTAGAAATATTTTTGCAATTGTAATTATATATATATAAAATATATATATATATAAAGCTCAAATATATATATAAAGCTCCCCACAGATTTTTTCAAGTTTTTTGTAAAGTTATGAAATGATTTATATTTCTCACACTCATTATTTGTATATATCAGATCTTATTTCAGGTAGTGGGGTGGTTATTGAAATTCATATACAACATGGATGCATGGATTCCGATGCATTAACTAGACGAAATATTAGTGTTTAGCAATTTTAATAAATCAGTATAACATGAGCACTTGGCACCTGCCATCCCCTAATGTCTAGTTTATGAACAGATCAATACTTTTTCATTATCATAAACAGATCTATGCTTTTTCATTATTGATGTTTAAATGGTAAAATGGGTTACGCATCAGGAGTTATTTTAATTTATTTTTACCCTTAGGCATACCAGATACATTTTATTTTGTTTATTGCTGCAAAGTTTTATCAGAGCATATTGAAAGTTAGACTGTAGCTTCTGTGGATATTGATGCCGTAATAAGAGAAGATTAAACTTGTTTGAAGAATCTACATTTTCTATCTATGGATGTCAATGCTGTATGGTAAATAGAAAAAATGCTAATGGGGGAAAAAAAAGTCTTTAGTTTAAAGTTTTATATTTTTAGTTTTTTGTGTTTTTTTAACTATTTACATTTATTGAAGTGTTCAATTTCTTGGGTTGAGGGGGGGGGGGGGAGTTGTAATCAATTTATTTTGATTCCCACTCTCACTCCAATAAATTTTAATCAATTTTTTAAAGGGAAAGCTTTTTTCAAAAATCTATGCAAAAACAGCATCGTTAAAATTAGGTAAAGTTTAAAAAACTGTGAATCTCTTTAAGTGCGTTTTTGACTTTCTAGAAAGCCAGGTTTATAACACACACACACACTATACACAGTATAAAATATTATAAAGTAATGGAAAGCGCCTTTTATTATATACGTGGTATTCATTATATATTGATATATTACATATTATAAGCGTTATAAGCACGGCTATCTAAAACACAGGCCTATTAATCGTGCAAACCGTAAAAATAACTGGAGGCCGATTAACTCACAAATATTTGCCGAAGGTTAAATATAGTTGCTTAAAATTGGAAGAAGAAAAAATATTTATTGAGACTTATTATGCCTTTATAGTGTTGTGTTGCGAATTGCTCTACTAATTATTTAACAGATAAAAAAAAGTGTGCTGTTTACAGATTTCCAAAAGATCCAGAAGATCGTAGAAAGTGGCTATCTGCTATTCCAAGAAGCAACATTCCTGATAGCAAATACACTGTTGCATGTTCTGATCATTGGCCTATAAATTTCAAAAAAATAAATGTTTATGATAAAGAAAGACCCTCTTCTCCACCTTCTATTTTTAATTGTGTTAAGTCCAACCTTGTACCAACTGCACCTCCAAAGTCAAGAATTACAACTTCATCTACTTCTGGTGCAAGAAGTGTACAAGCTGATCAACTTGAAACTTTTAAAGCGATGGACTCTTTGAATTTCAATGATGCGATTATTCATTACCAAAAAAAAATCCCAAAAGATTTATTAAAGTGTATAGTTGTCTACAAATGTGATGAAAAAATTTGTTTTCAATCAACTGAATTTTACTGTGGTTTACCAAAGTAAGATAAGCTTTCTTTAAATTATTATAAATTTATAAAAAAAAATTTAATCAATTGTTACTGATTTTCTTATTTGATTTTTTATAGGTTCATACTAAATCTTTCTTCTAAATTAAAATATGAGACGTATCATTGTGGATGCTTATGCTATGTAACAAGTTTGTCAAAAAATCATGTAACTATTTTAGACAAATGGTCGAATTTGGCTGAAGCTATAAGATATTTGACTAATATTGAGTTATTGATAAAAAAACAAGTTATTGCAGAAAGTTTATCTTCTATGAAAGTCTTAAGTATTGGAGATACACTGTATTCTTCAAACACTATTGTTCGAGCTTTTGAATATTTTTCTGTTTCAAGAGCACTTTATAAGCGAATTCGAAATGATTATCAGCTTCCCAGTGTTTCTACTCTACAAAAATTGACATCAAAAGCTTCAAAATTAAACAATGATGAATTTATTTTGCATGTTTTTTGCAAACTTACTAACCGACAACGACAGTGCATTTTAATATTTGATGAAGTATATGTTAAAGCTTCATTAACTTATCACGGTGGAGAACTTTTTGGGAAATCTGTTAATCAACCAGACAAATTAGCAAAAACAATATTAGCTGTTATGATTAAATGTCTTTTTGGTGGACCCACTTTTATAGTATGCATGGTTCCAGTATGTTGTCTTGATTCGGATTTTCAGTATGAAGTAGTTGATTCTATACTTGGATCAATTTCAAATGCAAATGGAAGTTGTGTTGCGATTATATGTGACATTAATAAAGTCAATGTAAAGTTTTTCTCTCTCTTTGAAACTTTAGAAGAGAAACCATGGCTGACTAAAAATAACATTTTTTTACTTTACGATTATGTTCATATATGGAAAAACATAAGAAATAATTGGATTACTGAAAAAACACAAGAAATTCAATTTAAGGATGATGATGATAATTTAATTGAAAGGTGGAGTGATCTTAAGAACCTCTACAACTTAGAAAGTAAGACACTTGTGACTCTTTCACGTTTAAATACAGCTTCTATCTTTCCAAAACCTGTTTAGCGACAAAATGTTTCTTTGTGTTTGAGAGTTTTTTGTGATGAAACTCTTTCTGCCTTATCAACACATCCTAAAATAGACCAAACCAATGTTAAAGGAACTGTTGTATTTCTAAAAATGTTTATAGACACATGGAAAATTATTAATGTTCACAAACTGGGTGATGATAAAAGGTTAAGAGACCCATTGCGCTCTGTCATAAATTTGACTGATGATCTTCGTCTGCAACAGATACTTTCATTATCACAAATCTGTGAAGATATGGATTGCCATAATGGAAAAAATAGAATTAAAACATTGACTGTTGAAACATCTAAAGTGATAGTCCATACCTTAAAAGGACTAGTTGAGTTAGCAAAATATTTGTTAAGTACATCACACAAATTTGTAAAACTTGGTGACTTTACATCTGACCCTATTGAAAAGGCATTTAGTAAGTTACGTCAAGGTGCTGGTGGTGCTTATTTTATTTCAGTTCAACAAGTTTTAGAAAAAACTAAAATTGAGCACTCAAAACTACTTTTACAATATGATTCAGACTTTCGTGAGCTTCATGTTGGTCATAATTGCATGAACTGTCAGAGGCAACTAACACAAAAGGAAAGTGAAATATTTGATTCTTTGAAAATATTAGAGTCTAGTTTAACTGACTCTGAAATGGCTTTAGTATACATTGCTGGTTACCTTCAATTTAAGATTGGTTATGAAGATCTTGACACTGATACATATTCATATTGTAATGAGTATGGTGCTTATCTCTTAGACTTAGATAGAGGTGGTTTAACAAAGCCAACTGACATTTTAAGTCAATTTACTTTCTTTTGTTATATACTTTTTATTGCACTGCATATGACTTTGCCAGTTTGTTTGCATTCCTTATCATACTACTTTCAATCAATCAACAATTTTTTTTGGTTATTTTAAGAATAATAAGTGTATGAAAAGTTGTGAAATTTTGTCAAATATTTTTAAAAATAATTATTCAAAGCTAAACACTCCACGCTCTTACAAGGAACCAGCTCAAAAAATTTTAAAACTGAGTGATTAAGTTAAAACTTGTGTTGTTTTTGTTGTTTGACTTATATAAAACTCTTTTGAATAAATTATGTTTCATTGAAATTTGGTAATATTTTTTCTTCAATAAATATAAAATAAGTTTGCCTTTAGTTGACAAATTAGATAACAATTGTAGTTTGTTAAAATAATTTTATAAATCAAAATAAAGCCTAAATTAAATTTTTACTAATCGGCCTCCAGTTATTTTTACGGTTTGCACGATTAATAGGCCTGTGTTTTAGATAGCCGTGGTTATAAGGTATAAAATTATAATTACGTAGAGACTAATTTTATAATTACATGGAGATAAATATTATAATGACACAGAGATTATTATTACGCTTGTATACGCGATATTTATCAAATAAATTTATAAAACTTAATTATTCTTTATAAATTCATTATTAAAAATATTTTATATTTTTAATCAATGTGATAATAATTAAAACGCTAATATTTTTTAAATCATTTTTTATTAAAGCGTTATGTTGAATAAAAATTTAAACAACAGCAAAATATTGCGCATAAAAACTAAGTTCCATTACAAAACTACCGTTAGCCGAACATGAAATTTTAATATTAATCACAGTTTTCTTAAGAAATTCTTTAAATGAAATTTTGTTACTTAAATGGGCATAACCTTTTGCAGAATCATTCATTTTATATGAAATTTTCACCATTTTAATACTAATTTAAAGCTTTTTCCAATGACTTATGCTAATCAAATCAAATATGCAAATAATTTAAAAGTTTTATGCACTTACTTACAGAATGCATTATTATAAATGTAAGAAAAAACGAACCTCAAGAATCTGCTCTTCAAAACCCGGCGAATCAAGGCCGGTTTTTTCTTTGCCATATGTCGTCGCTACACAAACTGCAGCGAAAAGCAGCAATCCAACCCTGAACATTCTTGTTTGATTGAAAAGTAAGAAATATTTTAAAACATATCTTAGAAAAGCAAAACTAATAAATATATTCTCCAACGCATATTGTATATATATATATATATATATATATATATATATATATATATATATATATATATATATATATATATATATATATATATATATATATATATATATATATATATATATATCGCGCTTCATTTCGATATAAAGAAGGTCACCTCCCTTAATGGAGGGAACAGGTACCACTATTAAAGATTTGTAAACTTTAAGGGGAAAAACGGCGGTCACTTTTATGGTTTCAAATTAATTTTTTGTTATGCTACGCTTACTTCCTTCAAATGTTTGCCATTGAAGTAGACCATTTTTTTCACATTATAAAACCTAATTCAACCTTGGTCATCCTTAAAAGCTGATTCAAAACATACTTTTTTGATTATCTTGTTAATGGAGGGATAAATTGAAAATTTTGAAAGATTTTTTCCCCTGTAGTCTTCATGTTTACCTTTTAAATAAAAAATGAGCTTTAAATTCGACACGCGAATTTTAGAACCGATACAATCACTTCGAAGCGATTGTTTGCAAATTTTACTTGAAGAAGCGAAATAATGGCTTGTGTACCATAAACAACTTTTTTCAGCTCAACGCTGTATGCATTTAAAAAATCTTCCTAACTTTATGGGTTTTTTTAAATTTATTTTACTTTTTTAAAATACTTAAAGTATATTGAATTCATTTAACAATTTCCTTCCAAAAATTGAGTAAATATTAGTAAATCCGTGCATGAAGTATCCGTTCATCCGAACAATTCCATCAATATTATTAATAAACTGTTTCTCTAAATTAAAATCCAATCTGTCGTTAAAACTACTGAACATTAATAAAATGCTAACACAAGTGATCCAACGAAAGCAAAAAAACTAAATCTGACAAGAATTACACACTAAGTGTTAGGTAATGGATTTGGTAGAGCTACCCATGCTCAGAATGGTCACTGAGTATGGCCAGCGACTTAATGGCTTTATTTATTAGTTGTTTTAGCCGAATCTATCAACCGATGATAACTGCGGCACAAAACGGTCAGTTTCGAAATCCACCTGTAAATTTATCCACAAAAAACGCACGCGCATCATCGCGAACTAAGATGAGCTCAAGAAAAACTTATCAGAAAACAACATTTTTAGATTAATAACTTATCCTCAACTCGTAATTTAACCGTTCTCTTTATATGTTTAAAAAATATTTTTTTAAGAGAGCTGTCGAAAACGAAACAACAAAAATATTTCAACTTTACATTACTAAAATTGAAATAACTATCATTTTGCAAAAGTCTTAAAAGATCTAGAGTTTGTCTATGAAAATATTCTGCATTAAAAGAATTCATGAAAGTTTTTTAAATGAGTATCACTCCTTAAAAAAAAAAAAAAGGTTTCGCAAATAATAACACTTAGATAAACGCTTACGTATTGTTAAAGATTAATCATAGACCTTTTAGAAAAATATTTTCGTGTTTCTTCAGCTAGTTTAAACAATTCGACACAAATTTAAACAAAAAGCAGTTTTAAGGAGTTAGACCATTTTAAATTTAATCGTTTGGTTTTCATGGTTGTAAATCACGAATCTATGATTGGCTGACATAAAAATCACTTTGGCAAATTATTATCATCAAAAAAACTACTCTAAAATTTATTATTTATTATAATTACTTATTCCCTGTTTCTTTTTCAATTCAATTACTCTTTTTCAGCTGTAACACTGTTTAAGAACTATTGCTTTAGATAACACTATTTGTTTACATTACATATAAATACATATATGTATAATTATTTGTTGCGTACATATAAATAAATACATATAAATATATGCAACAAAGTGAATAATAAAATAAGTAGGATTTTTACCAACAAGGTCCTCATCACCAAGTTTTTTGAAAGTTTCTTTGGGTTTTTTAGCACTTTCTTTAAACTTTTCTTTCTTTTTCTCATACTTTGAGCCTCCATTAGGATTTAGTTGATTGGGCTTCCGCACTAAAAAAAGTGGGTTTTTTAAAAAGAACACTGATGATCAATATAGTATTAAAATTAAAAATTTTAAAGGTAACAACAATAAATACGGTAGCATTAATAGTAAAAACAAAAGTAGTTTACGAGAGAGTTTTTTATGAGAAAAGAAGTTTAAGAGATTTTAAAGAGAATTTTATGAGAAAGAGTTTTGAAGATTTAAAGAGAAATTTATGAAAGGAATTTATGGAAGTTTTAGAGAGAACCTTATGAAAAAAGTTGGTAAGAAAAGATATTTGAGTTACTTTAAATATGTGTTATTATCTGTATGAATTTATTATTATTTGTATGAGTTATTATTAAGAGAATATATATTGATGAGAAACAATTGGGAATATTTATTAAGGAAAATAAGTAAGAGAAGAAAAACCAGCAGTAAGTATTTTTTATTATATTAATTAAAGTAATAAGTAAGCAATAAAGATAACTGATAATAATAATAATAATAATAATAATAATAATAATAATAATAATAATAATAATAATAATAATAATAATAATAATAATAATAATAATAATAATAATAATAATAATAATAATAATAATAATAATAATAATAATAATAATAATAATAATAATAATAATAATAATAATAATAATAATAATAATAATAATAATAATAATAATAATAATAATAATAATAATAATAATAATAATAATAATAATAATAATAATAATAATAATAATAATAATAATAATAATAATAATAATAATAATAATAATAATAATAATAATAATAATAATAATAATAATAATAATAATAATAATAAAAATAATAATAATAATAATAATAATAATAATAATAATAATAATAATAATAATAATAATAATAATAATAATAATAATAATAATAATAAAAATAATAATAATAATAATAATAATAATAATAATAAAAATAATAATAATAATAATAATAATAATAATAATAATAATAATAATAATAATAATAATAATAATAATAAGTAAATAATAATAATAATAATAATAATAAGAAGAAGAAGAAGAAGAAGAAAAAGCGCAATATAAAGGAAGTTTTCGAAAAAGTGCGCTCCATCGGAAAAGTGACGTAGTCAAGGATTGGCATGAATAGGCAGCAACCCACCATGTTTATTAAACTTACCCCCAATTTAAAAAACCCCTCCACAAAAACGGTCCGCATACATGCAGAATAATTCCTAACATTATAACCCAGAAGTACCCAGAAGCAGGCAATTCTCCTTAATGCGCTGTTTTTCTTACCAATCAGTATGTTAAAACAACATAAAATGACTTTGTTACTTGATAAAAGTAAATAAAATAACTTTTTATTTACTGACTAAGTAAAGTATAGTATTTCAATGATAAAAATTTACATTTACTTGTAATGGTAACTAGTTTTTTTTTTCAAATAGTTTTTGTGTAAGTTGCCTATATTAATTTTTGTTACTTTTACGCATAAAAGTAATTTCATATTACGATGCTGTATTCTATTACTTTTTAAAGTAAATATGACTTTTTTAAAATCTTATATTTACGTAAGATCACTTTCAAAAATAATTTAATTTTAGAAGTAAAAAGTAAATTACATTTCGATACAAACTATTTGTATAAGTATAAATCTAAATTACTTTTTAAAGTAAATTACTTTCACACGGCTTACTTTTAAAAGTAATTTACAAAAAGTAACTCTTATGTAAACTACTTTTATTTGTAATAAAAAAATAACGTATTTTTAATAAGTTTTTAATAAGTTAGGCATTTTTAAAATTAACTTTATGTAAGTCATTTTACACGTAATATAATGTTGTTTTTTAAAAAATGAATTACTTTAAAATGTAAATATATTTCATAATTTAATTTATGTAAAGTAATTTTTTTTTTAAAGTAATTTTTTTTTTACATCAAAATAAGTAAAAGTGACATCCCTACAGATCAGTTAAATCTAACCATGATAGGTATTTACAAAAGGTCACTGAGTGTGGCCAGTGACTTTATTAATATATTCGCTGTTTTAAAGCAAATCTATAAACTGATTATAACTGCGGTACAATACAATCAGTTTGCTGTTCCAACTTTAAATTTAACCCCTAAAAATGTATGCGCATTATTGCAAAATTTGTCATGCTCAAGGGAACTGAAAGAAAATAATGCAATACTTTTAAGAGCTTTCTAAAAATGCGTTCCAAATAAGCTGATCAATTTAGGTAAGCTGACAAAAACTACATTCTTAAGAAAGAAGTAAAATAAAAATTGCTGTAACTTTATTCAACATAGAAGAATGATTAATAATTATTTACGAGATTCAGCTTAATAAAACTTAAATTCTGATAATTTCAATAAAAAGACCAAACACATATTAGTAGATAGCATTGAAACTTTTGCACCAATCAAATTGCATTTATCAAAAAAAACTGAAACACTACGAAAAGTTTACAAAAATAATTGTTATAAGTTCTCTGATCAAAAAATACAGATCTTATTGTTTCGTATCACATTACGCACAATATTGTTACTCGTTTTCAAGAAGAATTCGATTTTAAAACTGATAATGGAAGATGAGTTTGAAAAGTATTAGAATTGCTTTTGTCCCTGTCATGGTAAAAATTAAAAATATTGAGAAGATTGTGTCAACAACAGATTTTGTTCGTAAATTTTTGACTTTGCCGTATAAAACTGGTTATGGCCAATTTCCTATATTACATGAACTGGCATCTGGAGTTTTATATGTATGTATGTATGTATGTATGTATGTATGTATGTATGTATGTATGTATGTATGTATGTATGTATGTATGTATGTATGTATGTATGTATGTATGTATGTATGTATGTATGTATGTATGTATGTATGTATGTATGTATGTATGTATGTATGTATGTATGTATGTATGTATGTATGTATGTATGTATGTATGTATGTATGTATGTATGTATGTATGTATGTATGTATGTATGTATGTATGTATGTATGTATGTATGTATGTATGTATGTATGTATGTATGTATGTATGTATGTATGTATGTATGTATGTATGTATGTATGTATGTATGTATGTATGTATGTATGTATGTATGTATGTATGTATGTATGTATGTATGTATGTATGTATGTATGTATGTATGTATGTATGTATGTATGTATGTATGTATGTATGTATGTATGTATGTATGTATGTATGTATGTATGTATGTATGTATGTATGTATGTATGTATGTATGTATGTATGTATGTATGTATGTATGTATGTATGTATGTATGTATGTATGTATGTATGTATGTATGTATGTATGTATGTATGTATGTATGTATGTATGTATGTATGTATGTATGTATGTATGTGTGTATGTATGTATGTATGTATGTATGTATGCATGTATGTATGTATAAAGTTACTAACGATGCTGTCGATAATTTAACGATAATTCAGCCATTATTGTCTAACTGTAAAAATTGGCGAAATACAACTTAACTTTGTAGCTTCATGTTTTCGATTAAAAAAATGGCTGTAAAAATACTATGATAAATTTTTATAACCTAGCTTATATTCTTTTCAGTGATATAACGATAAGTTAAAAAACTTGATCTTTCTTACCTTAATTTAAGAATAAGAATAGTGGTAAAATCCGCAGGGACAATGTTGGTAACTTCACAGATGGGTTATAGCTTCAGGCGTGGCATATCTTCGTTTTTTTTAATGCTAAATAAGATGAAAGTTAACAATTAATAAGATGTAAGTTAACAATAAGAATGTTGATTGTTCAGTTTTAAAATATTTTTATCGTATATATCAAATATTTCAAGAGCCACTTAATGCTCGGAATTTGAGATTGGTGTAAAAACATCCTTATTAGCGGATTTGAGTTTACCCGCAATTTGCATGCCCACAATAAATGTCTGTTGCAAAACGACCGTGAGAAGGGGTTAAAAGCATGACCGTAAACACGATGATGATATATAGGCATGTAATTATAGATTTATAAATAAATAAATAACTTTTTTCATATATTATTTATGGTAAGGATTTTGATTTCACTTAAAATAATACATTTGGCTAAATTCCATGTGTATTTTATGATAACTAGTTTCTCTTATAAAGCGCATGGTTGATTGTCATCAAACGTTTTTGTTAAACAGTTCGTTTTTTCTTTCCTTGGATAACCAAAAAAATTTAGTTTAACTTTGTTATTTTTATATTATGATATTATTCAATTTTTTTTATGCAAACGTGATGTAAAACGGGTAGAAGGAAGGAGTAAACAGAAGCAGAACGCGAGTTTAGTCCTAGTTTAATCTTGTTTAGTCTGAGAGGGAATACTCTCAAAATAATGATTTCCAAAAAAATGAAAAAATCATGTGGTTGCGTACAAAAAAACCTTGCAGGCCTAAACAACAACAATTGAACAAGATTAAACGGATATTTTTATCTAGTAGAGACTAAAAACAACGATCGGAAAAGACGCACACAAGCTGACTCGCCCACTCTTCATAAAACATGTACCAGAAAAAATCTGCACGGACATTTATTTAACTTATTGTACTTCGGTATTGAATGTTATATATATTTTTAAAGTACATATATCAATATTATTAAATTTCATTTAAAAAAGTTTGTGAAGTTTTGTACGTGAGAACGCACGCACTTTGCGTTTTACACTCGACATCAGCTTTTGCACAGTCTTCGCCTGGACTTACTTGGTAGCTCTAATCCATTTATTTTTGACGTCTTTAAAGTTTTTGGCTTCTTTTACATTGAATCTTAGTTTTCTTTTGACAAGAGCCCAATATCTTTCGATAGAACGTAGTTCGGGACAATTTGGTTTAATTGCTGAATAAATTTGGTATTCTGGAAGAGATCAGAAATATGCAGCACAATAAGTTTCATCGTCAATAATGAAACAAGATTTTTTAGCACATCATTTTTTATAGAGCAGTTTTGAACATCGAATTGCGACATTTTCTTGCTTTTCTTCACCACGAGAAACTTTTTTCTTTTTTTAAAATATTTATAGCCACAATTTCTTTTTACTCTTTGTATAGTGGAAGCACTTGTCTTAAATTTATTCGCTAAAGCTTGAACAAAATTCTACAGTTTTCTGTCTAAGGCATCTTTCACTTTATTACCAAGATCTCGTCGAACAAAAAATTTTTTTCTTCCACTTCCTGATTTTCTTTTGATTGTACCAGTATCTTTAAATCGTTTCACAACGCTCTGCACTGTTCTCAAAGCAATCTGCAGCTCTTTAGAAATTGTTTTGTTTGATACACCAGGATTTTTAACGAGAAAATGCAAATTTTTTTCTCGCTTCTTATCTTGATTTTATGACATTTCAATTAAAACTAACTGTTTTAATAACTGAGTTGTTTAATTTTTGAATAAAATTAATACAATTATATTTTAAAACAATTGCCTATTTAAAATGATGCACAGTTTCCGTAAACACCACATCAGAACACGCGCAGATTTTTTCTGGTACATATCTTATTAATAAATTATAAAGTAAACGAATTAAGTTAAAAACAACAACTGAGAAAAGACGTACACACGGAGACTTATTAAACCTGTCATATCAGTAAACGATAAACCGGAAAGAAGAAAAGTTAGAAAAAAAGCAACCGGGAAAAGACGTAAACGCGAAGACTCGTAAACGATAAAGCGACAACAAGAAAAGTTAAAAACAACGACCGGGAAAAGACTTACACACGATGATTAATCAATCTATCACGTGAGTAAACGATTAAACGGAAAGAAGAAAAGTTGAAAACAACTGAGAAAAGAAGTAAACACGAACAAATTCATTTAGCACCTCACACGACATTGAAAGTGACCTAAAAACTGTTCAAAATGACACTGACGAAATAGTCTCAAATAACTACCCCGAAAAGCTTGATGATGATTCTAAAGAAGAGAAAAAGTTAATTACGTTACACATCAACATTTCACTTCGGTACATTACAAGGAAACTAGCGATAATATTGACAAAAAGATAATAGAAAAGTTAATTATACCAGTTAGACATGTAGATATAAGTCAAGGACCTGCGTTTAATCAAGTTAAGAATCGAATGCCTAAACAGAAAGCTATGCGTCAAACAAAAAATTTCAGCATACGGGGAAAGATGTGCAACCTTTGGTTAAAAATATTGATCGATACTGGAGCAGTCATCACTGCTATTTAGCTATGATTTCTACTAACCGCTAAAGAATTCTGGAAACAATTTAAACTTACGAAAGAGTGACTTACCATGAGTTACTTCTGCTAACGGTCACACACTATCCCTTAAAGAATGTTCATTTTACAGTTCAAAATTGAGAATATACCTAGCCATTTAAAACATACGTCATTAGTGATCTTAACTATGATGTTATAATTGGCAAGGATTTCCTTAGGGAATACAACGAAACCATTAACTATAAAGAAAGCAGTTAGAACAAAATGCTATCTCAGAAAACAGGCGACATCAGCTTGACAGCAATTACAACAACGTCTTTACCACAAATAGAACATTTTAAAAACCATTTTCAACATCCTTTTTACAACTTTCCTGTAGCTTCCCTACTAAAAGTAATTATTGCTTCGAACCAAATTTAGAACTTCTCTATCAAAGTAACGTATATCTTCAACCTACTTTGTATCCGGTGAAAATAATAAAATCACATATTTAACTTCGAACCTGCCTATGGAACCACAAGAACTACCGAGTGAAATGCTCTTAGGTAGCACATACCAAATACCTCTTATTAAAACGCCAGAAGACAAACTAGGTCTACTGAACATTAATGCTCAAAAAAACAATAACAATCAACACTCCATCATAAGCACTGAGAAAATTAAAGAAGTCGCGTCACTGTTTCAAAACTCTATGCTGACAGAAAAACAAATTGTTGAAATTACCGAATTATTCTTAAGACACCAAAGTACATTTGCTTAATCTCCAGACCAGCTAGGACGAACACATTTCATAAGACACATTATCGAAACAGGAGATAGTGCAGCAATTAGGAAAAGACCCTACCAAATTTCTCCAATGCAATGAAAACAAATTGACATAGTAACGGATAAAATGTTGAAGAAAAACGTTATAAGAAAATCAGTGAGTCCTTAGGCAACACCAGTAATCTTAGTTCCAACACCAAATGGAGAAGTGAGACTTTCTATTGATTTCAGAGAAGTTAATGCAGTAATCAAAAAGGATTCATATCCTGTTCCTAGAACTGATGGCGTACTGGTCAGTCTCAACAGTGCTCGATATTTTATTACGCTAGATTTGATGAGTGTATTTTGGCAAACTGAAATGGAAGAAAGTTCTAAGGAGAAAACAGCTTTTATGACACACCAAGGAAGAATCGAATGCCTAAACAGAAAGCTATGGGTCAAACAAAAAATCTCAGCATACGGGGAAAGATATGCAACCTTTGGTTAAAAATATTGATCGATACTAGAGCAGTTGAAAAAAGAGCAATATTCGAATGAAATGTAATTCCGTTCGGACTTTGTAACGCGCCTAGCACCTTTCAGCAACTGATATAGCATGTTTTACAAGAAGATTTATGGAAATTTTGTTCAATGTATATTGAAGACATAATCATATTCTCTACTGGATTTGAATATTTTCAGCATATTGATAAAGTATTTCAGAGACTTGCAGAAGTAAACTTAAAACTAAGGTTAGCAAATGTAACTTTGCGTAAGAATCAGCTACCTTCCTTGGGCATATCGTAACTAGGGATGGAATAAAACCGAACAAAGAAAATCTATCTGCCGTTCGAAGCTATCCAATACCGAAAAATGTAAAACAGACAAGATCGTTCTTAGGATTAGTATGCTATTACCGCAGATTCATTGAAAATTTTAGCGAAATTGCCGCACCTCGTTATAACCTCACCGGGTTACGAGTTAAATTTCAATGAGATAACAACTGTCAAGAAGCTTTTGATATTTTAAAACAAAGACTTGTTGAAAAACCTTTACTAGCTTATCCAGAAATTACTCAAAAGTTTATCCTCACAACTGATGCCAGTACAACAGGATTTGGTTTTACTCTAAGTCAAAGAATACACAATAAAGAAAGACCAAATCTATATGGAGGACGACAATTTTCAGCCAAAGAACGAAAGGCTAGTGAAACAGAAAGAGAGGCGCTAGCTATAGTTGTTGCAGTCAAGAAATGTCATGCTTACTTGCAAGGTAAACGCTTTACAATAATTACAGATCATCGACCATTAAATTATATATTAAACTCTAAAGAACCTACTGGGAAGATCACAAGATGGGCTTTACTATTATAATCATATGACTACGATGTTGAATACAGACCTGGAAGACAAAATAGGAGCGCAGATGCTTTATCCAGAAGAACTTACGAAGGAGACTTTTTAGATGAAGATTACATATATCTCTGTTCAATTTTTGACCAACCAAACAAAGCTTTGGAAGGATGCTCTTTGGAGAACGACATTTCAGACAATAACGCATTAGTAGACAAGTTAGGAGACCACGAGGATAATAATATTTTAAATCAGGAAGATGGTAAAACGAATGATTTTGAACACTTGATACGAGGGTGTGCTCACTGTTCACAAAGAAAATGGAATCGTTCAAAATATAAAGCTCCTCTTCACCCTATACCAGCAGGAGAACCATTTGATCAAGGAGCTTGCGACGTAACAGGTCCCTTCCTAGCAACAGTATCTGGAAACAAATGCATAGTTGTTTTCCAAGATAGATCAACAGCTTGGCCTAAAGCGCTTGCAACCTCAAATATAGATGCCGTTATAATAGCACAATTGCTACTCGAAAATATAATCTTACATTTTGAGCCCCTCACATCTTTTTAGCAGACAGAGGTACAAATTTTCATTCCAAGTTTATAAATGAACTCTGTAATATGGTAAACACGAAGAAAATAAACACCACACCTTACCATCCTGAATGTGAGGGAATGGTAGAAAGATTTAACGGTACTTTAGTCAAAACACTGTCTATGTATGTTTGAGATCATCAAAAAGACCGGGACGTGCACACAAACGCTGCATTATTCTCATACCGAACATCTGTTAATTCATCACGCAGTGAATCACCATATTTCTTGCTATTCGGCAGAGAGCCAAGATTGCCTCAAGATATCACTTTTTACACTCTAAAAGAAGTTCCTCACACTGTTGTAGAATACAGAAATCTACTGGCTACTAGAATAAAACTAGCTCACGAACTAGCAAGAAGCAATATACAGAAAGAACAACTGTAAAACAAACTCTATTATGACAGATATGCCAAAGAACCTACATTTAAAGAAGGAGAAAAAGTATGGATGCACAATAAAGAGAAAAAACAAGGCCTATCACCCAAATTACAAACAAAATGGCGTGGACCATACCAAGTTATTGAAAAAGTTTCCCTCGTTAAATTTAAAGTAAAACAAGGTTGATGGCGTGGGGATAACTTGGTGAGGAAAGGGCGAGGTTCGGGAATAGTTTGGTTAAGAATGGGCAAGGTTTAATATAAAAGGGCTAAACCTATATTCGCCATCCTCAGTATATTCTATAATGTAATATAACTAAACAAATGCTCCATTAGTGTGTAATGGTTAGCACTTTTATTCATTACGTTCATAAAATACAAATAATATTCTCTTACGCTTCTTGCAGTGTTCAGTACTGTTTATATCAATTACTCCTCTTTTATATCTCCTTTTTATCAGAAATATCTTTCCTTGTCTTTTCTCAGTTGTTTTTAACTTTTCTTCTTTCCGTTTAATCGTTTACTCACGTGATAGATTGATTAATCATCGTGTGTAAGTCTTTTCCCGGTCGTTGTTTTTAACTTTTCTTGTTGTCGCTTTATCGTTTACGAGTCTTCGCGTTTACGTCTTTTCCCGGTTGCTTTTTTTCTAACTTTTCTTCTTTCCGGTTTATCGTTTACTGATATGACAGGTTTAATAAGTCTCCGTGTGTACGTCTTTTCTCGATTGTTGTTTTAAACGAATTAAGTTTGCTTTATCATTTATTTATATGAAGAGTGGACGAGTCATCTTGCATGCGTCTTTTCCGATCGTTGTTTTTAGTCTAATTTTCCCTCCTCATAATATTTTACCCTTGGACTCATTTTCTTGATTATACTCCGATGGAATTTTCTCTACTGTTAGTCCTCTATTAGATTAAAACATCCGTTTAATCTTGTTTAATTGTTATTTTTTAGGCCTTTTAGATCTTAGTTTACTAGCGTGTGACCGATGAAAGCGCTGCAAGGTTTTTTTGTACAGGACCACATGATTTGTAACATAAAACTTAACTCAACCATTTAAGAAATGTCTATTTGCATCTAAACTTTTAAAGCAAATTTTTCTATGTTGACAGGGCTTGGTGTAAACGATGAATATTTAAGTGCGTTCGTAAAGGAATTTTAGAATTGAATTACTTTTCACCAATCATCGATCAACGTTTTTTTAGTTAGAGAAGTTTTTAATAGTTATCCCTGTCATACATGGCGGATACGCATAACTTCACATCAGTTAAAACCTCTCTCGGAGTACAGAACAGCATATGCTCGCAGAAGAAAGAAACCAAAATTTAAACGGACTATTATAAACAGATGACGGTCAAACAATTATATTTTTATATAAGGACAAAAGACTCTCGCGCGTAACTAAACTAATTTAAATTATTTTCATCACTTCATTTTACATTTCAGCCGCTTCTTCTTCACGCTTTTTCCTTTCCTATTCCTCCTGTTTATCTATCATGATTTTTTCGTCACCTTTTGTTTTTTCAATTTCTCAGCCCCACGGCACCATCAGCAGCAAGAAGGTTATCAAATAATGTACCAGATTTTATCTTCAAAGAAAGAATTAAGTTGTTTCTAATTACTTAAAAGATTAAAAATTGTTATTTATGAAAAAATTGATTAAAATATTGGGCAATTCCTTAACTACCGTATTTTAAAAACCGTTTTTTTCCTCAAATATAACACCATAGATCTACAGACATGCAAAGTTGTATAAGAAACAATAAGATAAGCTAAAACTCCTTAAAATAATATAAAAAACTCTATTGAAACTATTTTATAGAAAAGTGTCCGTTCGAAAGACACGAAAGACTTTAACATTCCTACAAGAAGCTTTAACATTCTTACAAGAAACAGTATACCAAGCTATCGTCACCTCCAACAACCCAGAAACAACAAAAAAAAACCTATTACGGCATCAAGGAAACATTCTTCAAATCTTTTAATATTGAAAAGTATGTGAAGACACTTTCTTTCTATCAAAATAGTTCTGGGTATCCAGCTATTTAATGAATACAACTCCAAATGTTTTGCAGATACTGTGGTATTCCCTTCCCTAACCACAATTGAGTAGGTTTTGTTGGATATTGAAGTGAAAGCCATCTCTACCAATCCAGAATATCAAACAATATTTCAAAGGATCCGAAGACCTGTGAAAATCATTGATTCTCTAATGGGAACCATTTCTTTGCTTAAGAACAATATTTCTAGAGATTGTCTGGTCACCGGAATACACTTTTTCAGCTCTGATTATGAGCTTATAATTATCAGTTGGCATCATATCAATGGCTAACTTGATTAAACTCACATATGGGATGAGAGTGTGGAGCATCTATTGAAGCTGTTGCAGCATTTCACCATTTGCATGAGGAAAGTTCGTATTGCAAACGCTAACTTCTTCTTAGTTCATTGCCAAGAAAATAGATTTGAAGAAATTTGTTTTGCTGATTTGCTATTGGCAACAATAATCCATTTCAGTGGTAAATTTGTCCTTGGATCAGCGGGCATGAAATTACCCTCTCGAATTTTCTTAACTCTGAAGGAGGTCACTTGGAAGCACTGATTGTAAGTGCGAGTTCCCTTTAGGAATTCTTTGGAAGCCTTAGTCCAGCTAGGCAGAAAAGTTCTTAGAGGCTCAGGAGGTATTGGGATGTCTAGTATATTGGTTTGCTATTTGAGTAATACATTGGTGGTTCATTTGTGAACTTATCAATGATGGATTTGTAGTTAAAAGCCACTCTGTGCATAAATGACTACTGGTTTGAACTTGCAGTAATATAATACTGTCTGTCCACCAGCTGCCTGTCTTGAACCTGTTTAGGAGCCTGAGATGCTCTGGCAAGAGTATGTAGCTGACTGTTAAGTAGTCTACTGAACAGTATTTGTTCAGGAGTTTGAGATACCCTTAGAAGCTACCTGCCTGGCTTGTTGCAATTGCAACCTGTTCAAAGTCTTTGCTGGTCATTCTGCATCTCTTGCAGCCTTACGGTTTCGTTGTGACTGTAGTCTGGAATTTCTGTGCAGTTGAAGTTCAACTGCTCTAATTGCTGCCATTCTCATGGCACTGGGAGATTTTTTCCCAAGGGAAGGATTCTTTTTTGGTAGGATTTTCCAAAGTGTCCCGATAAAGTGATAAAAGGCTGATTTGAATGAAAACCACAGAGTGATTCAGAAAAGTGCTATGAGGATCTAATAAGAGAGGGAACAGATAAGATGATATGTAACAGCCAAGTGATTGGAAATGTTGCTTTGATGATCAGATGGTCATAAAAGACCTTATGCAGTGCTTGATGATTACTCTGGTAGCTTAGAAGATGATTTGGAAGTCGTTGATTGAAGGTCAAATTTCAGTCAAAAAGGTTTGCTGAAGAACTGAGTGTGCGAATATTTACACAAAAAAACGCGCGAATAATGCGGTTTTGAAAAAGTACCATAACCTGTTCTTATCTCTTATTTCAATACAATGAATTCTAAATTACATAACGATAAAATATGTCTTAAACTCTCCATCGCAGAGTACATTCTCACATCTTCCCCTTCTTCTGTAATTGAAATGTTTTATTGTTTTTTTTTTTTTTTTGTATGTATTAGTACTTTCTCCATAATTCTATAGGACGTCTTTCTCTGTTTGGGTATGTCTTCGGATTCGGTTCTTGAAAATGGCTTCTTAGTTGTGTCGGCATTGCTAGTGTACTTTCCTTTTCTGGAAATATCGAGTCGTTATGGGAGTATTCCTCATCACCCTCTTCTTTAATTGGTGTCGGATTGAACTGTATATCCATTGGCACTTTCTTCTTGTGCGAAGCATTCCGAGTTTTTTGCGAGTTATCAATGGGGGATTTGGCTTTAATCATTGTACCGTTCTTTGCTGTAATTGTGTAGGGTTTAAACTAAAACGGTGCCATAGTTTTGTTACCTTATTTTTGTTTTATCAGTACTGTATCATCGATATTTAAGTTTGGATTTTTTGCATGGTATTTTAGATCGTAGTATTTTTTCCTGTATAACTTAGCATTTTCTTGTCTCTTCTTGGCTTGATCATTGATATTTGCATCGACACTTGTCTGAAATGAGGGTATTGTAAAACCTGTAACACGATTGAACATAAGTGTGGATGGTGGTATTCGGGTTGTGCAATGACATGTGGTACGGTTGGAGAACAGGAAGTTGTACAACTGCTTTTTCCAGTCTCTTCGTTCGATGTGTGCCGCTCGTATTGTTTTAATCAGTGGTCTCATGAAGGATTCGGCTTGTGAGTTTGCTTGTGAGTTTGCTTGTGGCCAAAGTGACGTCATTCGCTTATGTTGAATATTCAGTTTGTTTAAAAGTGTTTTTATTTTGAATGAAGTAAAAGGTGGTCCATTATCGCTAACAATTGTTTTCGGTATTCCGTATACTGCGATTGTTTTCTGCAGAAAATCAATAAGGAGGTCAGCAGATGTATTATGTATAATATCGACAACCGGAAATTTTGATGTTTGATCTACGAGGACTACCAAATAAAATCCGTTTGGTAAAGGACCAAGGTAATCTATATTAACCGTGTCCCAAACTTCCCATGGTGTTGGTGTGATTAATAGTTCGGCTGGTGGATTTTGTTTGCCAAGTGCTTGACAAATTGCACATTGTTTAATATACTGTTCTACTTTAGTGTCTAGGCCTGGAAAGTAAACTTTTTGTCTAATTAGTGATTTAGTTTTCTCTAGTCCCATGTGACTATCATGCGCGAGTTGTATAACCGTACTTTCTAGTGAACGTGGAATCACAATTCGATTTGCTTTTAGGATAATGTCTGAAGTTTGATTTACTGTAAGTTCTTGACGAATATTATGGTAAACAAATAATTCTTTTTGAAATTTCTTTATTTCCGGAGGACATTTCGGATGTTACAGTTTATGCCAGGTATTAGTGGCAACTAACTCAGTAAGTATTTGTAGAATAGGATCAACTTTGGTTTCCCTTTGAATATCTAGTAGTGAAAAGGCTTTTTGACATGCGTGTTCAGCAGTAAAGTTGACATACTTCTCTAACCCTTTGTTGTCACAAGGGTCCACAGGGTGTCGACTTGGATAATCAAATATATTATTTTTTCCTTGGATGTAGTGTAGATCAAAAGAATACCCTTGTAATCGTAAGGTAATACGCTCATTGCGAAGTGGTACTGTAGCATTTGGGTTGTTTAAGGTTTTTACAATAGCTTCGTGATCACTGTATATTTTAAAGGGGTGTCCAAACAAGTATGTTTTGTTGTGCTCGCAGGCGTATACTATAGCTAAACATTCTCTTTCAAGAGTGGAGTAGCGCTGTTGTACAGGCGATAGCGCTTTTGAATTATAGGATATGAGTTTAAAGTCTTGTTTGTTGGGTGTGTTTTATACAATGACTGCTGATATCCCTACAAGACTTGCGTCAGTGAAGACTGAAGTCTCTTTGTCGGAATCGAAGTATCCAATGCACGAGTCTGATGTCATAGCGTTTTTTAGTTTATCAAATGCTTGCTGGCACTCAAAGTTCCAGTTCCATAGTGAATCTTTATGAAGAAGGTTACGTAAAGGGTAAGTAATAGTACTGTAGTGTAAAATAAAACGTTTGAAATAGTTCATGAGTCCGAGAAAGCTTTGAAGAGCTTTAGTGTTTTCTGGTATAGGCATGTTCTTGATATTCTGAAGTTTTTCTGGGTCTGGTTGAATTCCTTCCTTTGAAAATACAAATCCAAAAAATTTAACTTTTTTTTTTCCAAATATGCACTTTTCAAAATTTAAGGTTAAACCTGTCTCTTTAAATTTTTAATAATAATATTAATCATGCTGTTTTGTATTCGAAGTGAATATTAAAACATCGTCGGCAATGTTCAAGGTTCCTTCAATATCTTTTAAAACTTCTCGTAAAGCGTTTTGTAATTCCTCCTGTGCAGAGTTTACTCCAAAATTAAGTCTTGTAAAACGCTTAATTTGAGTTTCGGATTGAAAAGTAGTTATTGATCTCGATTCTGGCGCAAGTTCGAGCTGGTGAAATGCCTTCATTAGATCTAGTTTTGAAAAGACGGCTGAGTCTTTTAATTTTACAATAACATCGTCTAGGGTTGGAGTTGGAAAACGCGTTCTTCCAATAGCTTTGTTAGCGGCTCGCATGTCTACGCAAATCCGTATGTTGCCGTCATTTTTTGGAACGATTACCATGGGACTTATCCAGGGTGTCGTTACCGTTTCAATTATTCCTTCTGTTTCAAGCTTTGTAAGTTCATCTTTAACTTTTTCTCTAAGTGCAAAAGGGATTCTTCTTTCTCTTTGTGCGACTGGTGCTATACTTTCATTAATTTCAACTTTACTTGGTAGTTAGAAAGTTTTCCTATTTTTCCGCTAAAAACGGAATCTTTGTATGAGTTTATAAGTGGTTGTAATCGTTTTGGAGCGTTAAGAAGGGAAGCACTGTTTTGTTTGTTAATATTCTGCATGGAATGACAAATTTGTCGATTTCTGTCGCCACAATTATTTGGTCCTGTCTTTTGTTCTCCTTGGTTTTTGTTTAAAGGTTTTTCATTGACGTCAGTATGCGCGAGAGCTTTATTTAATTGTATTAAACCTAATAGTTTAGCGTCATTTCTAGATAATAGGTTTTGGTGGCGGGTTCACGTGGAATGTAGTCGGAAAGAATTTTATTTGACTTTCTATAACTACGTTGATCTGTCCTTCTATTTTTAGTTTTGGATTGTTATCTCCGTAAGTAATAATCTGAGTTTTAGATTTATGTAGGCGAAGTGGTCTTTTAAGGAAACTGTTTATTTTTTCAAATGTTTCAAAGTTTAGGATATTTATAGAAGCTCCGGTATCTATTAGAACGGTTATTGGTATATTTTCTATGTTAATCGTAACCTCGAAGCTTTCGACTGCATCATTAATTTTTCTATTGTTCACTGAGTACAAATTTCCTTGGTTAAGCTCTGAATGAGTGTTTTCGGATTCGTTGACATCTTTATAAATCATATATAGTGGTTTCGTATGACTTCGTTCATTTCTTTGGTTTTTCTCTCGCTGTATTGTTGTATTTTGTTCGATTTGTTTTTTACTTTTACAGACTGTTGCGAAATGCCCGATTTTTCCGCAGGAATAGCATGTTTTCGCCAGAGCTAGACATATATTAGTGTGTGGAAATTCGTTCCCGCATCGAAAACAAATTCTTTTCTGCGATCTCTTTTTTAACTCACGTGGTGTTTTGAACATTACTTTATTGGTTGGAGGAAAACTTGTCTTCTTTACTGTATTTACTTTGTTTTGTTTTATCGTTTCTTTCTCGAGTTCTTCTATTTGACTGTCCATCAATTCGAATGTTTTTGCCATAGTTAACAACTCATGTAGAGTTTTGTTAGGGTTCTGGAAGCTGTATTTCAGTAGTTTTGAGATGTTTGTATTAAGCTCAATTTGTTGTTTAATTTCTTTATCTTTATCAGCAAACTCGGAAATTGCTGAGTGGTCTCATCTGTACGTTGAACCATTTTGCGAAACATAAAAATTTCATAGCTCGAGTTAACTTGAGGTTTTTAAAATGTTCATTTAAAGCATCAACAGCTTGCTGGTATGTGATTAGCGTATCTTGTGGTATAATGTTTTCATAAATTTCGTAAGTGTTATCCCCAATTAAAGTGAGAAGTAACGAAAGTTTTTGCTTGTCATCTGTAATTATTAGTGAACTGCAAAGTAACTCAAATCGTTTAATGCAGCGTTTCCAGCTAGAAAACAATTTACTCGCATCTTCGCTACATGAAAATGGTGGAAAGTTTGGTAAATAAAATTTTTTATAGCCATGGATAACTACAATGTTTATAAAAGTCTAACATTTACTTTATATTTTAATTCAATTTTCTTTTCTTTTATCTTCGTCGCCAATTTGAAGAAGTACCACAACCTGTTCTTATCTCTTATTTCTATACAATGAATTCTAAATTACATTACGATAAAATGTCTTAAACTCTCCATCGCAGAGTACATTCTCACAGCGATTTTGGTCGGAAATTCAAAAAACTTTCCACTTTTAAAGTTGAGAAATCTTTAAAAATAAAACTTAGTAGATAGTATATGTTTTTTGTTTAAATGTTTCCTTTTTGTTCAAAAATATTTTTTGCCTTAGGGGACTAATCCACTGATTTACGAATGTCCATGGTCAGGAAAGTGATGTGGTGCAAAATTTAAGCTCATTTGACCAATCTCCATATTTTTTATTTGTCAGTATAACTACATCCAGTATTTTATATATCTATCACTAACTTTTAAAGACTTTCTGTCAATTGTCTTGTTCAAAACATGCTTCGCTGGTTTCGCATTAATAATAATAATGCTTTACCATTAATAAAAACAATTTATTTTTTAATCGGTTTTTTCATTTTCTTTAATGTCTTCTTTTTTAACAATTTCTTTTGATTATGCATTTTGACAAAAGATTGCTGGTACGGCGGTAAGTACCGATAAGTTGTCATCCTTCGCTGTATTTTCAATGTAATTGCTCTTGCCAGCATGCCATTGAGTTCTCTTAAGGTGGTAGTCTACCTTAAAATTTGAAAATTTTCAAAATTTCAAATTGTACTGTTTTACCCAATATCATGTACGTAGAAAATGATGGTGATATTTGTTTTTCAAAAAAATATTTACAACTTATATGATTTTATCATTAGATATAGGTGGTATAATTTTTTTTTATAAAAATCGCATAAATTTTGCGATTTCAAAAAAAAAAAAAAAAAAATTAAAATCGGATCTTTAAAAAAATTTAAAAAACGAAGCCTACCTGAACTTGTTTTAATCATTGGTAAGTAATTAATGATTTGTTAATACTTAAATGTTGCGACTTAGCAATATTTAAGTATTAACAAATCATTAATTACTTAAAATACAATCATTGATGGGTTTTATACTTTTTAAAAAAATTTCTATAAACAATTACAGCAAGATATCATGCCAAGTTGAAATGGAAAAATGTTTAACATTTATGTCAAGTCTGACATGTAGTGCTATAAGCCACAGTGATATGAAAAGCTGGGCTAATAGTGAAATGAGCCAGAGGAGTGATGAAGAGGAGATAATAATGCTTGACACCTCCAGCCAGGGAGAAAGCCTGTTTTCCTATGATAGCACTGTAAAGCATCGAACTCCAAGCCAGAGAGACAGCCAACTTGCCACAGGCACCATATTCACCCTGAGTAAGTTGCCTTAAGCAAGCAGGTAAAAAAAAATCAGAAAAAGTTTTAAAATTTTTTTTAAGATATGGGACTATCGGAATATGGATTATCGGACGGCTTTATAGGAAAACTATTGGACTATCGGTAGCGAATTAGGAACTCAAACTATTGGACTATCGGATATCGGACTCAAAAAAAAATAGTAATTCCCCAGCTCTCATATATATATATATATATATATATATATATATATATATATATATATATATATATATATATATATATATATATATATATATATATATATATATATATATATATATATATATATATGTATATATATATGAGAGCTAGAGAATGCAGACACTTTCTGTTCTGCTCATGGTTTCTTGCCTGATTTGGTATCTTAAGGAGTCAGTGGATTGTAGCTGTGTATCTAGAAAAATTGAGGCATTATATGAAATTGAAGAATATGATTGACAAATATTAAGATTTCAGGCAATGTTATTTTATTATTACTTGGGGACTCTCTGTGATGTCATCACAAGAAATGCTTATACTTATTTTGATTGGATTTCAAGATTATGAAAAGCTTTAGAATCCTTTCATCTTTGATAATGTGAATTTAACACACTAACATATACGTCACATTGACTCAAGTAGGTGTATTTCAAATAAATAACATATTGCTACAAGTAGAGCTAAATATTTACCTAAATCAATCTCATTACTTCAGCCTAACAACTTGTATAATATAAAAAATGAAAAACAAAATTTTTTTCTACATACAACAATTTTCAAGTGAAAGGCTTGACAATTTTGCATATTTTCGCAAACATTTTAGTTCAGTGTTTCAAAAACAAAGTTTTGTTAAGATTTTAACTTTTTATGATATGTACGTTATCTAGGCATTTTTAGCTAATTTTACGTACAAAATGGGTTTTTTCAAAACACATTACATGTTGACCAGTTGAAAATCACATGCAAAAGGTTTTCAACACATTTCTTTGCTTTGCTCACAAATCCTCAGGGCTGAATTCAGTTTTTACCCCCGAAACCAAAAATTTTGGTAAGCACATGAAAATCATTATTTTACAAATTTGTTGGTATATTCAACTAGAGTACATGTGTTACCCACATTACGGCCTGGGGGCTTGTAATATGCAATAATCTGAAAAGTTTTGCACTGAAAGTGAGAAAATCAACACTAAAACTACCATAACTTTTGTTATACTGCAGGGATTGGGATAAAATTTTCCCCAAATCTTGGTATTGGCATAGGCTACATTGCCACCAAATTTTATTGGTCTATGATTAATGGTATGGATTTTATAGCAGTTTTGCTATGTCAAAAAAGAAGGTAAATTTTTCTCATTTTTGTAAGTTCAAAGTCACTTTTTTCCCGCAGACGTACCAAAAAGATTTCAAAATTTGAATCAGGTGACCCTGGGATGTGTACACTATCACCCCATATAAGTGGCATGCTCGAGTCAACTGGCAATATCGAATGGGATTATCGGATTTCATGATAACAGTGAATTCTTCCTGTTTGGACACCATTTTTTTCTCAACTTTTAATAGCTATCTTAAAACTAGTAAATTAACTTACAGAAAATTAAATGAGTTTTAAAATGAATGTAAGCATGAAAAAAAAAAAAAAATTTAGCTTGTGGCATTTAAAAGCCAGTTAAAGTCAGTCTAGATTTTTAATAGCCACCCGTTAAAATACTTAAAAACGAAATCGCAATAGAAGAAGCTTCTGTGCTGCTCAAATCAATGAGCTCAAAAAAGAAACTTCTAGCAACATTTGATTCTCGGATTTTTACTTGCAAGCAGATTGGTAAGGTAGATTTCTTACTTATTGTAGTAGATTCATCAATCATAAAACCTACATTTTGATTGTTATCAAATGTGAAGTTAACTAGTTTTTTACGCATTTCATTTGCAATAAGAAAGGTCTGCACATGCCTGATCTAATTATAAAATACGGACCTGTTTAAGCCATTTTCTACTTGCAAATACACTAGTTCCTTCAATTTAGAAAATTTACCAATTATTTGCGCTATGAGATATGCAGTACGAATTATGCGGTACGTTGTTTCATACTAATTTATCTGCATTTGCGAACTAAACATCTCTATTGCTCTTTATTTAGACAAACTATTTCGCAAGTTTTTACATGCGCAGCTAATAAAGTTATGAGACGAAAGCTTCTTGCTTTGGGATTGTTGCTTCTTTTCTTTTGTTTTTCCATACTCTTTAAGATTGCCAATTATCCATTTGTTCGCCAATTTCTTTTCTTTGCAGTTGCTAACCACTTATAAATCTTTTATTTGTTAATCAGTATTTTTATAATATTATTAAAATATATTTTACAACTTATTGCTTTAATTTTTGATTAGAAGTTCTTATAATTAGAGCCTATATCCCTCGTTTACTAACAAAGAAAATTGGGCGAAATGAATTGCATACAGATTTACTTAAATTTAGATAGGCGAACTTAAAGATAATAGGCTAACTTACATCGATGACTGGGTTTCCTTGTAATGACGAAATTTTTTTGTTATAATGACCGAAATGTACCAAAACATTATTTCAACAGGAACATCTGATTTTTAAATACTTTCATATGTAGTTAAAAGGCTATACAATTTTTTTCTTTGCAATATTTATAGACAAGATGCTTAGTTTCGTTTCAAAAAAACGTTTCATCGACCTATGCATTATTGTGTTAATCAATAATTGGACATCGATTTTAGAAAATACTAAAGTTTTCAGATTTACATACTCGACTTACACATAATTTTAATAATTCAGCAGCTTGTTATTTTTGAGAATGAAATAACTTCAAACTAAATGAAAACAAAAGAACGCTTCTTTGCTCCAAAAGTACCGAAATGAATAGGAAAAAACCTATGATGGGTAATTCTGTTTCAGGATTTCGAATAGTTATCAGTAAAACTAATTGTCGGCACCCTATCGTAAATATCAATAAGGACAATAGAAACTTTTTTAAAACAGTTTTTTTTTTCAATGGAAGATATGAAAAATAGTGCTGATTAACATAAATTAGTTTTTCTTATATTTTAGTTATTCAAAAAAAAGAAAAACACAGATGGTTTGCATTCTTTAAATGATGTTAGAATGGCATCCCACCCCATCTAGCCTCACTTCAAGCAGTTAAAAAGGTAATGGGATGGTTTGCAGTTTTTTGAAAAAGTAACGGAATGAAGCCTCGCTCCATCCCGCCTCACTTCGAGCACTGTGAGTGTGTGTATATATTTGCATATATATATACCGGAGCTTTCAGAATTTAAGGTCCTTTAATATTTTTTGACGGCTATTTGATTATCTCTTCATTAACTTTTGAAATGATGAGTAGTTAAAAAAGTTTTTTAATTTCTAAGCTATTAATTAATTCGCTTTCTAATGATATTTAAAACTTAGCAACTCTATTAACTACTTATTAAAAAATCGATCAAAACTATAAGTTCAGTTAATTTAAACTTATTAACTCTTAAATTAAGTACACGTGAACCCTAAAACGTTGAACTCGCTTTGACCAATGCAAAATGCAAATAAATTACAAAAAAAATCAATCTCTAACCAGTATTTCAAGAGATAGATATTTCAATTGGTAAACTTCTGGTGCACCAGAAGCAGAAAATGGGCAGAGAATCAGTATCACAAGAACTTAAACGGCAAATAGCTGGTCTATCCAAAGGCAACACAAAACGTCAACGACAAATAGCAGGGTTATTGATGTTTCACTGTGTCCAAACAACGCTGAAAAACTACAAACTTTCAAATGGCGCAAAAGATTTACCAAGAGTTGGCAGACTGTCAAAACCTAATTCTATGGATCAAAACTTATTTTATCGAAGCAAAAGGGAAAATCCCGAGAGCTGAGTTTTATGATAAGGCTGGTTATATTAGGTATTAGTTAGGTATTAAAGGTATTTATTGTTATGTTGCTATCAGAAAACCGCTTTTAAGGTGACATTGGATTAAAAGATAGAAGTGGTGTAAGGAAAAACTTCTCTGGTCAGAAGAAGATTTGTCTAAGATCATATTTAGTGATGAATTAAACTTTGAGGTTTGTTGAATCAAGTTTAATCGTTAAAAGATTAGCTTCAGAGAAATAAAAGGAAAGATTTTGTGTACCAAGAGTACAAGGCAGAGGCAGCTCGATAGGTATATGGGGATGCATTTCTCATAAGGGAATAGGATTTCAAAATATTTATACAGGGAGAATTAGCCAGTTTAACTACAAAGAGAGCTTGGAAGTTTACCTCTTACCTACTTTTAGATCATTTTTTGGAAGGCGTAAAAATTGAATTTTCCAATAGGACAGCGCAACAGCACTACCAACTCCGTGAAAGATGATTTCAAAGGTAAAATACTGCTACCTACCCAAGCCAGCACAATCACCAGATCTGAACCTCATTGAAACACACTTTAGATTCATATAGATGCATACATAATTCATTTGAGCTTTTGTTTCAAATTTTTTCAATTGTGCAACGCTTTAAACATTCTCCCTCGATAATTTCTTTCCATCCATGACATATATATATATATATATATATATATATATATATATATATATATATATATATATATATATATATATATATATATATATATATATATATATAAGAAAACATCAAATAATTCTTATTCTCTAAATACAAAAAGAATATATTATGAGAAAATTACGCTGGATTATGGTAACCAGCATCATCAGCTCGTAAAATTATTGTAAGTTAAAAAAACAGTTTAAAACTAACTGAAGTCAGCAGTTAAATAGCTTCTTTCTTTTTTATCCTTACGTAAAAACGTGAAAAATTGTGTCCAAAATTTAGTTTTAACAAATTGGCCATTATCAAGATTAATACCATCATTTAGAGGGGAAAATTGGTGCCTCTGTATCTCAAGAGCCTCACGGACCTTACGATTAAATTTTTTGGTCTCTACTTTAAGAGCTTTAGTTTTCTCCTTCTCTAGGAACCAGTATATATTTTTGCAAAAATGTGAAAAGCGCAAACTTATTCCGAAATCGTTACGTATCAACAGCCCTGAAAGTACAAAGAAAGCAATGGGTATAGTTTTTTAACTTAAATTAAAAGTTTTGACTTGTATGAAAAACGATGCTAGAAAACGATATTTTATCCTTATAAATGAAACTAAAAACCTCCAGCATTTCCTTATAGCTACTCCTGATGAAATAGGCTACAAAAAAAAATGTCACCGAAAAAGCCCGCAAAATAATGTTTAAAAAGTCAAAAGTAAGATTATTCAAATAGTCTAATGTTCTTTTAATTGAATTTAAAAGTAACCACGATAATAAAAGTTGCAAGTTAACCACGTATACAATGAATGCTGTTTTAAATCTCTGCAGTACCGAGATTCCAAAACACCAAAATGATCTTCTTAATCTTGGCCCACACTTGGTACCTTCTTTGAGAGGATATCTCTCAAAGAAGGTACCAAGGTATCTTTTACGGATATTAATGCAAAAACAGAGTCTTTTGCTTTAAAACTGTAATATGTCAACAAGATTGAAAATGCGTAGGATTTGAGGAAAAATGTTTTAAAAGAACTTAAAATGGGTAAAAAAATAAGGAAATATTTAACAAGAGAACAAATAAAAGCTCTTAAAGAAATTGAAGAAAGCAAACTTGTTGATATATATCCGTTTGATAAAGCTAATGGTTTTATTAGAATAGAATACGAAAAAGCTTTTGAAAAATTTCGCGAACAAATTGGTGCAACAAAAGTTCATAGTAAGGATCCTACTTATGCTAATAATTATGCTACAAAATGCTACTTATGCTAATAATTATGCTAATAAAATCAACGATTTTATTAGCATAATTATTAGCATAAGTAAACTGAGTACAATAATATATATCTAAGTGATCCCATCCCACCTTGTATGTATGGTCAAATTAAAGCTCACAAACCTGAAAAATCCTATCCTATGGGAATAGCAGTATCAACTATCGGCACGCCTAACTATGGAATATCTAACTACTTAATGAAGACAATACAAACTGTCTAAAACAAAAACAAAACACAATTACGTTCTTTGACTTTATTAAAAAAGCATACTCATGGAATATAGCAAAAACGAGAATCAAGTTTCATTTGATGTAGTAAACCTCTATCCATCAATTCCACTTAAAGAAGCTACTAGATTCTTTTAGATCAATTAAATAAAGATGGTTCTTTTAGATCAATTAAATAAAGATGATTCCTACAAATGTTCTACCAAGCTTACTATATCAGAAAAGAAAAAGCTGATAGAGCTTTGTTTAAATCGGTGTTTTTTCTTATGGAACGAAGAAATTCATGAGTTGAAGAATTATGGTCCTATTGGTCTTTCGTTCATGGTCATACTGGCGGAATTTTTTCTTCAATACCATGAAGAAAATTCTTTTAAAATTGCAAAAAAATTAAACCCTTCCTCTTGATTTAAAATCCTCACTAAGATATGTTGATGATAGTCATACTAGATTTTTAAAAATTTAGGAAGCAGAACAACTTATTTTGAATAAACAGCGCCCTGCAATTCAATACACAATTGAAATCGAAAGCAAAAATAAAATTTTGAACTTCCTTGATATAACAAATAAGCACAACACCAAAGGTAATTACGAGTTTAAATTTTACATGAAAGAAAAGATTACGAATATTCAAATTTAACCTTACTCAAATCCAGACCCAAAATATTTAGCGCAATATTTAAAGGTTACTTTTACAGAGCATACTCCACATGCAGTGATTTACATTTACAAAATTAGATAAATTTTCTAATTCAAATGTTCAACGAAAATCGTTACGACAAAAGCCAATTGGTAAATATTGCAAACCAAATTAGTAAAAAACGGTCAATAAAGATAAATAAAATTCAACCCAAGTTTGACACCCTCCATACAGTATCATAACCGTGGACACCATCGCTGTCCCCAAAAATAAGAAAAATAGTTAGAAAAGTTGGGTATAGGATTGGTACTGTTTTGGTAATAGTTGGATACTGTTTTTTTAAACTTAAAATAATTTTACGAACTGATGATGCTGGTGACCATAATCCAGCAAAAATTTTCCATAAAAATTTCATATTTGTATTTTGAGAATACGTATTATTTGATGTTTTCATATTTATATACATGAAGACCACACTGGAAAAATGATCAAACTACATTTTTGCTTTTTTTGGGTTTTTTTCCCTGTTATATTTGGCTACAGTGTAACTATATAATAATTGACAATGTAACTGGAAAACCGATCAAATTACACAGATATTTAGCCTTCAAGTTTATCTGCCCACTGGTAGAACGATCACATTGCTCGCTGTAAAACATGTGACAACGCTAAACCAATCAGAATAGAGAAAGTTATAAACAAAGCAGTCGAAATGGCGGATGTATCTGATTTTCCTCAAGTGACGGACAAGCCTAAGAAAAGAAAATCATTGGGTTCTAAAAAAGATAGGGCGAAAAAAGCTCAAATTTTAAGCCACACAATAGGCAATAACTGCCAGTGCACATTTTTGAAGTGCTTTGAAAAAACAAATCTAGAAGACAGAGCAGCTCTTATTACAGCATTCAATGCTTACCCTTCAAAAGATGAACAAGACTCATTTCTATCTTCTCTTATTACGACAAAGAAAGTGTTAAAGAGAAGACCTACTCGTTGTGAAGGGAAAGCCCAGTTCCATGAATTTAGCTATTCTTATCATTTACGGATCCTGCGTGGTAGAACTTATGTAGAACAGAAAGCCTGCTTCAAAGCCTTTATTGCCTTGTTTGGCATTACAAACAGAAGAGTACAAAACATCAAAAAACCTTTAACCTCAACAGATAAGTAGCAAAATATAGTTATTACACAAAGTATGCCTGTTAAAAAATGTATAGTTGTGATAATTATTATAATAATTTATATTATCATAATTAAAAATTATTGAAAACGCATCTATACATATAGCTATTTCTGTATTACAAAGTTAATTTTGACAGGATCTGGTACTACTAGATTAAAATATTATTGAGCAATCACAATCAGTTCATGTTACTAGATGTGGTCACGTATAATTTTGTAATACAGAAGTATCATAAATTGTTATCACTTAGATTAGCTGTAGACTGTAGTAATACCAGTTGACCATGTTAACAAAGGAAAAAATTCAAATTTTGATTTGTGACGAGAAAATTTTTACCCACGAGAAATTTTTTTATTTAGCAACTACAGGACAACTATTAAACAAAAATGTGCAACACTTACCACCCACACCCTCCCCCCAATCAACTAATCTCCTCTATTACTCACACTTATTAATGATTTTTTTACAATAGGGTTTCCTCCTAAAGATATCAGAGGACGACATAAGAATAGGCCACACAGGCTTCCTGACCATGTGACAGTAGCTATCCGTGCACACATATCAAGCTTTCGTGGAAGACATTTTCACTATGCCCTTGGCAAAACTAGAAAGTTGTATCTTTCAGCAGAGCTTAATGTCAGCAAAATGCACGCCCTCTTCCGAGAAACACATCCTGACATAGAGATAACTTACGAAACTTATCGCAGAGTTTTCGTTAAGGACTTCAATATAGGGTTTGGATACCCAAGGAAAGACACTTGTGTGACTTGTGACGAGTTAGTTTTAAAAATAGAGCATTTGGAAAAATGAATCTCAAAGAATGAAAGAGACGTAGATATCCTACGTGTGGAAAAAGAAAAATTGACCAAACACCATAAACTTCACAAACGCAAAGCTGATACATTTTACACAAGAAAGTCGGAGGCACACAGACGTGCTCAAGCAACTGAAGCGATTGAGGCAATTTCATTTGATTATCAAAAAAATTTACCAATACCAAACAAGACGTGTAATGAAGTCTACTACCGTCGCCAACTTACTTTTGTATCTTTCAACATTCACGTGCTGTCCACAAATGATGTATACATATATACCTACGACGAGACCACAGGAAAGAAGAGTGCAGATGACGTTGCGTCAATGTTGTATCATTTTTTTACAAATCATCTTTCGAGTAATGTCACTGACCTGGAGGCTTTTTGTGATGGATGTGCTGGACAGAACAAAAACTTCACCATCATTCGTTTCTTCCACAAAATAATCCACACCTACAAGCGCTTCAAGGCTGTCAAGCTGACTTTCCCCATTAGAGCACACTCTTACATGGAGTGTGACATGAGCCTGGTAAACCAAAGGCTAATGTGGAGTTCCCAAAAGACTGGTGTAGAGTCCTAGAAGAAGCTAAAATTAAACCAACACCATACAATGTTATTCGTTTTTCTCGCAACCAGTTTTTGAGTTTCACTGACCACATAAAACTAAACTTTAAAGCAACATGTCCCTTTCCCAAAAGACCAGTGCAGGATATCCGATTTGAGGTTCAGCATCCCAAATTGGTGTCATATAGAAATAATTGGAATGGCTCAATGGAAACCGCTGCAATAGCAAAACCCCAGAAGAAGGGAGCGCTTTTGTCCACCATAAAACCATGCATTCTTTGACAACCTTTCAACCTTAGTTACAGACATCACTGACGGTTCTGAAGGAAGCAGCTCAGACACTGATGACTAAAAATAATCACCTTTTATTTTTAAAATAATCCTGATCATCAGTACTAAAATGCATCTTATTTCTAGTTAATAATGTTTAAGTTTTCCTTAATTTATTTTATTGGTTATTCTTCTAGACAAAACGATACATACACTCTACACTGCACCAGTTAAAATTGTAATTTACTATTATACAAACATTTTTTGAAAAAAAATGTATAAAACAGAAAAACGATCAAGCACCAAAAAGGTATGCCATTGGTAAAACAATAACAACAACATAATTGCTAAGTAATGTTTACAATAAAACTTTTGTTTTTATTAAACACCTTGCTCAAGTAAATAATAAAAAAGAGAAAATTAAAAGAGCTATGGTGTTTCGAAGTTTAAAATCTAATTTACTTAAAACAATAAAAATGTAGCTTGATCGTTTTTCCAGTGTGGTCTTCATATATATATATATATATATATATATATATATATATATATATATATATATATATATATATATATCACATGCTTTAACCGATAAACACAAGTTGCTTTTTTCGATGAGGTCAAATATAAACAACAAACATTATTTCATTCTGAGGTTATTGCTCAGGTGCAGATTTTTAGTGCAGGTTTCTTGCTTTTTGTAATATATTCATCAATCATCAAGCCTACTTTCAGATCGTTCTGCATTATGCAGTTTGCTAGCTTTTTTCATTTGCAATGTGATGGGTTATATCTGCACATGCATGATCTGATTGTAAAATGCGGGGCATGTTGAAGCCCCTTTCTACTTGCAATGGTATTACTGCTTTCAAACGAAAGTCTCTAAGTCTTTCTTGAGCCTGATTAGTTTTCGGACATTCCAACAGGACAACATAGGCTTTGTTATCGAAACGAGCAACCATTGATTCTCATTTTTCTTTCGTCTTTTTTCCTTGCTCTCCGACTGATAATCTGGAAAAACTGTTTTGTCATTTGGTTCATTCGAAAAATCGTTAGTTTTCTTTAAAGATTTTTGGGTAATTTTCTAATATTGTTTAACAATATTTCTTGCTCAGTTTGCTTTTATTTGCTTATCCACTTAACCATCTTTTTACTAAAATTTTAAAACGAAGTTTAAAGTAAGAAGATTTTTATGAGCAGAAGCTAAATCCCACGTTTATTCTTCAGGCCATTATTTCTTCAGTAAGTTTATTTCCTGAAGCACATTGCAACACACAACATACAATAATACTGTGAGGAGGGAGAATTAAGTTAAAACAACGATTAGGAAAAGACGCGAACACACGAAGACTCATTAACCTGTCAGGTAAATAAATGATAAGAAGATAGAGTGGAAAAAAAGATAAACTAAAAATAAAAACTGGGAAAAGACGTACACTTAAAGACTCAACCTGCTAATGCAACAAATCTGCTACAGCTGCATAGAGTGGCATAGCAGCAACTCTTCTTACAAATGGATCTACATTGCATGGCTTATTCAAACTTCCTGTTCCAATATTGGATAATAGCACATGGAATGTAACTCCTAACTCATTTAGTGGGCATTTTTTAAGATAAGTTAGTTTGTTTTTGCTTGATGAAACATCCATGATACCTAAACATGCCTTAAATACAATTGATAGGTTGTTAAAAGATATTTGTAGCAACAACTCTCCGTTCGGATGAAAAATCATTCTTTTTGGTGGTGACTTTAGGCAAATTCTGCCTGTTGTGAAAAGAGGACAACCAGCTGAAATAGTACAATAGTTTATAATGTTCTTTGCATTGGCAATGGGTGCAGAAGTTTACATTAACCACATACTTTTTATTTTAATTTTACAGATGGTTTAATTTTATCAATTTGAAGGCGTTTTTCTAAAAGGGTATAGTTAAGGTTTCGCAACATTAACTTGTGGAAAACAGCTACTATAAAATAAGTAACAGACCAACCATAACCCGTAATACGGGTTATGGTTGGTCTGTTAAAGCCCCTACTTATGGTTTCAGCAATCAAATAATTATAAGTAAAGGTTTTTCCACTACCAGCTGGTCCTTCCATGAATAACAATCTAGAATGTTGATTTTCTACACTTGGTTGCTCATTCAGTACAGCGAGGATAGCATTACATACATTTAACTGATTGACATTAAGCAACAGTCTCATTCGATTGGCTTTGCCAACAGATTGTTGAATATTTTCATCAAAATTTTCTAGATTTAAGCCTATAAACTCATCAATAACAGGCAGATTGTAATCAGCCAGCGTTTTACCACTTTGATTAATAATCTTTTCAATTTGATGAAGAGTAGCTTGTTCAGCTATTAGAAAAGGGGCTGTGAAGTGAATGAAAACTTCCATCATAAAAGCTTTGCATGTATTCCAGAGATGTAAAGGATTGTCAGATTCACAAAAGGTCAAAATAATTGAGAACAACTGTCTAATTTGCTTTGGCGTACGTGTTAAAACTGCCTCAGAAAGAGCATTCTGCCATTCAGTGTCATCTTGCAAAAAACCTTTCAAAACACATGCTTCACAAAACGTTTCTAGGACAATACCATTAACAGTACGCACATCCTCCCAAGATGTTGCTCCTTTTGCTTGCAAAAGTAGCAATCTAAGAAAAAACAATTCTCCAGTTAGATTAACGTTATCCATTCTTACTATCACCTTATTACCACCCCTTTGTCTAACCTTCCATTTAAAATGTTTATCATTAAATATAAAATGATAAGGAATGTCTACATACGAATAGCAATGGTCTCTTTCATTTTCAGTATTTAACTTAAACTATGCCGTTAGGTGCATATCACTTTGAGCTGCACAATCTAAAGCCATTTGTTCTGCTCCTTCTCTAAAATACACCAATTGAGTATCAGGTAGATGTTTACCAAGTCACAGCACTTTGAAAACACGGAAACAACATAATATAAACATATGTACCGACTATAAACACAACAAATGTGTTTAAATATGTATATAAGGTTAAATATATACCTTATATACATATTTAAACACATTTTAAAAACAATTATATAACATATTAACACATACACAAACAATAAAAAACACTTTACATTACTATAAAAACACATTGATAAAACAACTATAAAGCACTTATTACCACATACACAAACATATCAAAAAAGCATATATGCAAACAATAAACAAGTACAAACAAAAATTTTAAAAATGACGCGAGAAAATTTAAAAAGATTCAAAGTAGACAAAATATATATTTACAAACAATTATCTTTACCTTCTTTACGTTCTTTTTTTTTTTCACAAGAACTGTAATCCTCATAACAAAATTTAACCTTTACATACAATAACATGTGACATGCCATGTCAGTGTTGGCACAAAATTTTAAGTTATTTTTCTAAATTTTCTAAAAAAAAAAATAGCTAATAGCATCACAGAAATTTCAAAGTAGAAATAACCATTTTATGGAAATTGGATTAGTATAACTTTAAATAACATCCATACCCCTATTTTCCTTCTAAAAAATAAAATAATGAAAATAAAACTGCTAAAAGAAAAACTAAAACAAACAAAATATAAACGATTTAAAGAAGTAAAATCCTTCTTTAAATCCTTTCTACTTTATCTAAATAAAATTTAAATCCTTTCTGCTTTATCTAATAAAAATGTATATATAACTATTTTATATACTTACTTCAATTATAAGATGATCTTAACGATTATTATTTATCTTCATATGATTCTTTATGTAATATATCATAACCCGTATTACGGGTTGCTTTTTGCTGGTATAAATAAATAATGAATAGGTACTACAACCGAAAACATGTAAAAAACTGTAAAAGCTCAACAACAACAAAAAAAGTTGAGAAGAGTTTTACAGAGAGCTTTAAAGGAAGTCTTGTACGGTTGTTAAGAAGAGTTTTTAGAGAGAAAAACTTTTATGGTTGAAGAGTTTTTGAATAAATAAGAAGTTTAAACAAAAGAGAAAAAGAATAAGGAATTTTTGATGAAAAGAAAAAGTTAAGTGGAAATCCTTGCTAATTTTAAGATCATAGTTAAGATTCCTTATGACATATGTTCTTTATGACACAGGTTCTCCACTTAAGACTACAATTCTAACTTGCATGGTTGTGTCTTCTTGTATCTTTCGGTCAATATGATGAAATTTTTATTCTGTTTTTACCTCTGACATGGTGTCGGCACGCCCATAAGTTATAATATATATCAATGTATATTAAATACAATTGTCCGTTGAGTTCAAAAATTAAGGCCTTAGCTTATTTTTAAGTTACTGTTTAAGCTACCAGCAGTGGAACAAGGGATTTTTTACAGTGCTTATAACGTGATTTTACTGATTAGACATGCCAGACCTGTATTTTACGGGGCAGCAACTAGTTATATGTATATTAGGGTTTTGTTGGTTATATTCAATGTCAAATGCCCTTTCCAAGAGATCAGCATTCGATTTAATCGGATTAATTTGAAATAAAAAAGATGGTCGTTTTTACTAACAATAATAAATAACTTTTTTAGCTAAGTTATTTACATATTACAAATAAACTAAAAAAAATCTAGAGTTGTTTCAATTTTAATGCTATAAGTTATTAAAAAAAACTAGAGATGTTAAAAGTTTGTTTTAATGAACTTGGAGTGTCTATGGATTTACAAATTAAAAACAAACTTGTTGATAACCTTTTCTTGTCATATATTTGAAACATTTATTTTACAACTTTTTATAATACATAGCTGCTTTGTCTTATAAACATTTTAATTTAAAATCAACTTAATATTAATATATTAAGTTGATTTTTAAGTTTTAAAATATTTATATTTATATAAATATAAATATATATATATATATAATATACTTAAAGTTCACAAGTTATTGATTCATTAACGCTCGTAATGAAGTATCAACAACAAAATAATCTGCAGTGTATCTTTGAATGTAAAAGCTTAATCTTATATATTGTGTGATGTGTGAGTATTCAAATTGAATTGGAGTGTTTTCAGTTATTACAATCTCTGCACTACCATTAAATGCTGAGCGTTTATTTTGCTTTCCTTCCTGATTAACTTTGTGAAACATCCTTTTTGCTAAAAAATTTTTTCCATCAAATCCACAAGGATCAAAAATATTTTTAGCTGCTTCTATTTATTCATTTTCATTAGGAGTTTGTATTTTTTTGTTATTGTGTGTCTGTAGCATGCTACAAGTACAACCATACGCTTTCATCACAGTTACTATATTTTTCATAACTCCCTATTAGGGTTGCCAGATTTCTCTTCTAAAAATACCAGTCACTTTCTCACACATCCGAGCCCCCCTAACATTCTTCGTGAAAATCCATTTTGTTTCATTTGGAGAACTAAAGACGGAACAATATATGTAATGGTTTCCAGCTGAGTAACAAACGTTCAACTGCTTTAAATAAACTTAGCCATCGCGTTGGAACGTGTCTAATGACATCATGAAGTTCAGACTCATCAAACTCAAAGCATTCTTTAAGAAAGTTTTAAGAATGTTAATATTCTTGTCGTCTTTTGGCAGAGTTTGAAAACTTTGCAAACACTTTTAAAACAGCATTTTCTATGTCGAAAGATAAAACTTTCAACGCGTTTTTAGCGCAATTGTGTAACACTTGATTGTAGCAATGAGCAGTAATTATGTTTTGATTTTCTTGATCAACCAATTTTTTATAAAATGAATTATTTACACCATAATTAACGGGATGCGTTGTAAACTCCATATGCCGTTACGTTTACCCACGACAATTTTTTTTCCTGAAGCACACGACATAAATGACCTTTTATAGATGACGAGTCTTCAAATGAATCTTCATAAAAGTCAAGTATTTTGTAACAAATACCTTCAGATAAGATGAAATACTGTACTACAACTGGATAAATTTTTCGGTTTCCCTTGTTTAATGCATCTGTTTAAACTGAAAGTAGCAAACCATCATGTAAATCATGCAATACTACTTCTAACGAGTATGGATACAAGACGTTGTTGACAATTGCAGACGTTTTTCTGCGACCAGCCGCCATTTTTTTAAACAATATCAGAATCTAGAATGAATTGTTTTATAATTTTAATTAAACAATCTTGAGCTAAAAAAGAATTGTGATGTTTCACTCCATGAAAAACATGGGTTAACTCGGCTATGTTGACTATTTTATTCTGTGTATTGCCTTTAATGATGAAAAAAAGCTCTTCATTCTTTGTGAAACAGCAGCGGCTAAGACATTTTTTTTGTGTTTTTGCGAACCTGCATGCTGAGTTAATGCATTAACACCGTTATATCCAATATTAAAAGATGAATTGCATAGCTTATAACTCGCTTTATTTTGATGACTGGCTTCATTACTGCATTTTTCAACCCACGAATACTCTTTTTCCCACTCTGAATTATATATAAACAGTCTTTTTCTCTTTTTTTGTGGCGTTTCTGGGTTTGTTTTTTTTCCGGCAATGATAAATTCGAGAACATCGCTTGAATTTTCGTTATTATTTTCAAAACTAACAACTGCATCACTGTCTCTTTCGTTCATTTTAATATCCAGCTTTCTTAATCCACAACAAACAAAAATAATTGAGAAATAAAATGTATTTTGCATTTATGAACTGTGTGATTGTGAAAGTGGCGCCTAATTAAAATAAAAACAATACCTCTATTTAAGAATTAAATTTCAAACAAAATTGTTTTACATTAGTGAGGCACCTTTTTCTTGCTTGTTGTAGATGTATGAAAACTGAAAATTAAACAGCTTTTAATAAATTTTTGTTTGCGTTTATTTTATTATTAACACAAACTTTTAATACTCCAATAAAAATTCCAAATTTTAAACGTTCGAAAATTGAATTCCTTTGCGTTTAACATAATTAAACGTAACTAAACATTTTCACTAATAATAAACAGAATTTATTATTTTTAAAAAATAATAAATTCTGAAAAAAATTTATTATTTTTAAAAAAAAATAAATTCTGGCTATTTTTTTAAAAATAATGCGTAAACAATTAAATGAAGAAAAACAGATTCCTTAATTTTGAAAAAACCGGACATTTATTTTTGTTTTTTACAGGACAGACTATTGAAATAATGGACTGTCCGGTTCAAAGCCGGACACCTGGCATCCCTACTCCCAATGGAATAAAGAATGAAACTGAAGGAGCTAAACCAGTCGTCTTTCCTTTTGCTAGTTTACGAAGAAATGCTTTACCGATTTCTATTAGGTAGCCATCTATCATTGGACCAGCCAATACCAGATGGCAACCTACATTTCTCTCAACAATATCATTCATTTCATCTCCACCAAAAGATTTTTCACTATGAATACCATTAATTACTTCTTTAGCCCCTCTGGGTTGGCATGTTCCAACCCTCAGTTCTTCTTCAACCCAAAAAGTTATTACCTCGCTCTATGGACATATTTGAATGCTTAAGACTGCTTAAAACTTGAATGCTTAAAACAGATTGAGTAAATGTGTTTTCGTTACATCCGCATAATAAATAATTTTTTAAAATCTCATAAATCTTAGCAAGTGGGAGAAAAACAATCAAAAATAACCGCCGTGTTAACTTAGTAAAAGGAGTTACTACTTAATATTTATGATAGTTTCAAGAAATTTAAGAAAGGTTTTAAGTAACGAAGATACCACTCACTAAATTGTACCTGTAACTATGTAAAAAAAGTGTTTTTGTCATCTATGTCTAACCAGAGAAGCTTCTCGTTTTGCTGAGGAGCTTAATAATCTTCTGACAACTTTCTCTATTTTCTTCTTACTTACGATTTTATCGATATACTCATCATGTCCATCATATTTCTCATGTTCAAAATGTTTTCTCTTCAATTTTGTTTCAAAATTAATAACTTGTTCAAAAATGATTAACAATGAAAGAGTCTAAAATGTGAACCTGCATGCATATCACTAGCTTATGAAGAAATGAGTAAATATGCTAATCTTGGTAAGACCTCCAGTTTGAGAGAGGTCTTTTTATGTGTGTTTTCATATATTTTATATTGTTAAGGGTGGAAAGATGCTTTCTATAAGGGCAGGGGATGTAGTGTAGTGGTGTGGTTTACAGAGGCTTTAGGAGGATTGGGTTCATGGGTTATGGGAAGGAATGCGGAGGTAGGAGTTGAGTTAAGGGTCTGGGGACAATTTAGTTTGGAAAAGGCAAGTTTTAATTGTTAAAGACTTAAGGTGGTGTTTTCCATCCTCAGGAAATTTTATTATCCAATAATTCTCATATACGTTCTATTAGTGTGTTATGGTTAGCACTCTTTTATTCCTTACGTTTATAAAATATCTAAATAAAATATTATGCTTTATGTTTCAATGTAAAATCAATCCGTCCTTACACGTTTTTAAAAATTTTATTACCTTAAAAACAAAAAATAAGTATACACTACGAAATGATAACTCACTCTTTGAAACCTTTTGTCGAACAAAATTCAATCAGTTCATATATATAGCTTATCGTGCACCCAATCTCTGGAACAAAATTATTTTACCTAATTTTGATTTATCAATTACCTTCCCAGTCTTTAAAAAGAAATTTTAAAAAATTCATTCTCTTTAATGACAATATGTTGAAATACTTTTAAAAATAAGAAATTTGTATAAACACGCTCTTTTGTTTTTTGTATTTTGTCATTTTTATTTGCCTATATTTATTAATGGCTTAAGTTATATTCTATTATAACTTTTTATGGCGACAAGATTATTAGATCTTCTATCAGATACCAAGTTTTTATTTAAATTAGTCTATATATCACGGATTTTATTGCATCACGAAAGCATATATCTCGGATTTTGATGTATTATTAGAACATATCGCGAGGTTAGAATTATTTTGTTCTATCTCCTATTTTAAAAGTTGGGAGAAAATGAGTTATTAACTTTAGTAAGTAATGATTGCTTTTAAAATACGCTCTATTTTACAAATTTTTTTAAAATAATTTGTTTAAACATAAATTATTTAAAGCATGAGTTATTATTTCTTTAAAAATTAAAGCCAAAATTTAAATAATTTTAACTTTAAGAAAAAAATCAAAAACTTTCTCCCAACGTTCAAACTTGGAGATAGAACAAAATAATTCTAACCTCGCGATATGTCATGGAATTTGTTCTATTACAAGAGTATATATCACAAACTTTATTGTATTACCACTAATAAAATGTAAAACTAAAAAAAAAAATACAAGTAATATTTTCTTACTCTTCTAATAGTGCCTAATATTGTTTTTATAAATTACTCCTCTTTTACTCTTCTTCTTATTTTAAACGAATATCTCTTCTTCTTTTTCTTTATTAGAAACGGCCAAAACTTCCGTTTACTTTCCTAAATCAATATTTCTTTTGACTTTTGTTTTAACTCTTTACTTTTTTTGTTTATCAAAATACTCTTCTTTTTCTCTTTTGTTCACTTATAAAACTTCTTTGCAGATAAGCAAAAATAGAAAACATTTTGTTTATCCTAAAAACTTCATGTTTATCCTAAAGACCAAAAAAAAGTCTCCCTCTCTTAAAACTCTTCTAAAAAAATTCCCTTCAAAGCTCTCTGTAAAACTCTTCTATACTTTGTTCTTATTGAGTTTTTATAGGTTTTTTTGCTTGTTTTCGGTTGCAATACCTATTCATCATTCATTTATATGACAGGTTGAACAAGTTTCTGTGTATATGTCTTTTTCCTGTCGTTGTTTTTAACTTTTCTTCTTTCCGCTTTATCTTCCTGTCATTTATTTACACGACAGGTTGACGATACTTCGTCTTTTCCTAGTCGTTTTTTTTAAAATTTCTTCCTCACAATACAAAAAGATAAAATTCTTTCAATTATAAAGATATTCTTAAAAGAAAATTTACATAAAAAAAATTATTTCAAATTCATTTTTTCTTCTTTCCTGAAGTTTTTTCTTCGAGACAAAATAATATGCTTGTCCCACAGTGGTCAGTTTCTTAAAAACAGAAGGCATTTTAAACGGAATAATTTTTATCCGATACCGCTTTTTACTACTTTTTGTTAAGTAATTGCGCAAAACCGATTATTTTTTCCTCATTAAGGCCGAAATTCAGTTCACTTTTTATAGTCCCTTATTTTTAATTGACATCTTACATTAAGCAGCAGCTTACAAGAGATTTTCTATTTTTTATAAAATCGAAACTTTTCATTTCAATTGAAAACTTTAACTATGTGTTAGACTTGCATAAAAATATTTAAAATGGACAAATGGAAGACATAAATTCTATATACCAATAAAGTTCTACATACTTAAAGTTCTATATAATTCAATTCTTATATACTTCAATATACTTCAATAATAAAGAAGAAAGTATTGCCTCGCTAATTCATTATTTTGAAGCATTTCGATTTTTGCTTTTACGATGTTTCTTTTTAGAAGAATTGTTACTTCGAGGATTGAGCTTAACAATCTTTAAGGATTTAATAATATTGTTATCACTATTGCGATCTACAACCGGAACAGAAACAGGACCTACGTAAGGTCCGAAAGGCTTCCCTATATAGTTTTCTCCAGTCCACATATATACGGCAAATCCTCCAGGAACAAACATACTTTTAATGGGATTGTTTTCGGTATCAAAATGACATCCGCCGAAGATCATTTGACCATAATCCTAAATATACACGAGTGTACAAAATACGATTTATTAAAATACATTTACATCCGGACAACATAAATAAGCGTATATTTGTAGTTTAAGAAACGAAGAAAAATGTTCTCACTTTAGTTTCAGCAAAAACACACGCTCCGGAGAAATATTCACCACGACAGATTTTTACCATCTCAGAAGGGTTCTTGTTAGTTTCGAAAATCCTCATGAAATTTACCGTTCCTTTACAAACATCATTAATGGTGTTTGGGCCATAAAATGGACCGTAGGCTGGTTCTAGGAACATAAATTTAAGAACATAAAATTGTTACACAAACGTGTGGTGAATATGCCATGAAGATATAATGGCTTACAAATGGCGTAACTTTTGAAAAATTCGATCATATCTAAATATAATAATCAAGTTAAATTGTAAATAGAACAAACCTGCGTCATTTTTATTTTTAAAAAGGGAAACTCCAGTATTTTCGGGAATGTACATAGAACTAAATGATATTGACGTTTTTGGTTCTAGGTATAAAAGAAATTTTTTGCTTTAAGAAAACTGAAAATTTATTTTTTCATTACATAACATTTTTTTGAATCTTTCGTCAATATATCTCGCTCTAAAAAATGTAATATTTATAAAGCAGTAAACACTAAATGAATCCTCTCAACATCTTAAAAATGTCAACTTTGAAGAGATTTACATTTTGAATCTTAAATGAAAGAAAAAATAAGAAAAACTTTTGAAACAAAAGCACAATAACTGAAACTTCAATAACAAATTAAAGATAATACAAAAACGATAAGTTGAAACATAATTACACAAACTAAAACTGCAAAACATTATTGTAGAGAAGAAATAATTTTATAAAAATCTGACCTTTGCCGTAGATATCTTGAAGATCGATGGTGCTATTGATCGGAAACTCATAGCAAATTTCCTCCTTTACAAGATAAAAATTATGTCTAACATAAGCTGTTGTCAGCAGGTGCACGTTTAAACATGGTATATAGCTATATTACTCTGCATTAGGGCTGGTCTACAAAACCGTACTAGAAAGTTTAAGTTAATAGAATTATTGCTGCACAATAATTTTACTAACTTATTCCTCCACTTTTTTTTGTTGATTGTGTATAGATATTTGTCCTGGAAAATTTCAGGCTGATTGAGGAACATTTACAGGTCAACCCATTATCATTATTGCTTGTCTGGTGTCTAAGCTTACAATATCTGTCCAATTTCAACACATTATAAGTTAATTTACTTACTGTGCTGAATTCTAATGTACATGCTACTTTTTTCATTTGAAGAGTGTTACTGAATTAAAATTGAATTCACATTGAATTGAAATTGAACACTACAACAAATAAACTATAAACTAAACTAGAAAATGGATTCATCCAATTTGAAACCTACCCTAGAGCACTGGCTAACTGGAAAGCCAACTTCTCAGTTATCGACAGGAAATGTACCATGTATTTTGAACATACTGTTGAATATACTGCTCCCACCTCCCACTTCATCATTTAATTGAAGAACCCTTCCAGAATGTTACAAAACCTCTGCAATGCAGCTATTTGTATTAGGATGCAAGTTAGGATACCAACACAGGCAGTTGATTCATGTGTCAGAAAACTATCAACACTACATCAGAATTATCTGGCTCTGAAGGTACACAGAACACATCAAAGAGAAAGCAACAGGATAAAAGAAGACATGTTTAAAGGTGATTTTCAAGACTTGCTTGATATTGGAACAAAGGATGCGATGATAGAAATACAGAAGAAAGGAGTTTGGAAATTCTTTTGTATGCATAGCGATGTTTTTTTTGTTGCAGCATGAGTGGAGTAGATGTAAAGACATCAGATTAAAGAAAGCAGGAAGAGGCAACAAGAGAAAAATAAGAAAAAGATGAAAATGAGATATGAAGAATACATGACAATGGGCATTAATTAAACAGAAGATGAACTTCTTTCATTGACATCTAGCTTAGAAGAATCAGAAGAAGATGAGATCTAGCCCAGAAGAAGATAATGACATCTAGCTCAGAAGAATGAGAAGATGGGAAGTTTTATACACTTCAAACTAAGCCACATGTACCTACAACATTAACATCAACAGATTCAACAGAATGTGCTTCATCATCCAAAACAAAATTAAAAAAACTCTTCCAGTCCCTTGAAGTAGTAGGTGCTTAGGATCACATTTGCCTCTCAGACTGTGGAGCTATGTTTGTTAACCTGTTTTTTCCTGTAGTTGTTGCACAGGCACTTGGCCATGACATCAAAAATAACATCAGCTTAAAGCTCTATCAGACAATTCAGAACAAAAGAAAGACAAAAGGCTGCTGCAACAGTTGAATAAGAACTTTCTTTGGCTGGACTACTATTGTAGTTACGGGACAGCAAAATATTGTCCAACAAAGATGGATCAAAGGAAATTGTGGATTGTATTGCTATTATTGTTATTGAGAATGGCTAGTAAAAACTGTTGGCTTTTGCTATGACATCTTTCTTTGATGTTCTCATGGAAGAAGTCAAAGAAAAGTTCCATATAATATTTTTACCAATGGGACAATGGGCGTTTAATCTAGTCTTTAAGAAGTTTTATGTATTGGCTGCACACATGACAGTTGTAGATGATGTAACTGAAAGGGGAATCAGTCTTATTGAGAATTATAATGCAACACTGACAAAACACAAGAAGCAAAATATTTATTTTTTGATTGATTGCAAACCATTGCAAGAATTTTCTAACAACATCAAAGACATCAGCAAGTTTGTAGATTAACTACTGAAGAACAAATTATAAAAACTTAAAAAATTGAATTCTTAAATTGATTGAAATTTTTACTTAAAGTATTTAATTTTAACTTTAATTTAATTTCCTAATTTCAATTTCATTCATCAATTTAATCTTAAGTTTTAAATTGATAATCAATAAAAACAAAAACTGTCAAAAGAATGACCTCTAAATACTATTTCTTTTCATTAAAAATTTTGCGCAATTGTGATAATCATAATTAAGAACAAAAATAACCTTGTGAGCAACTGAAATCTATTTTGTGGACCACGCTACTCTACACTCATTTCAATGTTTTTTAAAGTAATAAATTTTTGCAAAAAGATTTTATTTGATAATATGAAATTTAATCAGACACAAAGAAGATAATTCAAAACCAACAGATTAGAAATAAATCAAAAGAAAGAAAATAAAAAAAAAAAGAAAAAAAAAAAGAAAACCTATAAATTATTCTTATTTAAAATTATCTAAAAATGCATTCATATCTCGTAACAATTCGTAACTATGTATGTATGCATACATAATTACAAATTGTTATATGCATGCATGTATGTATGTATATATGTATGTATGTATGTATGTATGTATGTATGTATGTATGTATGTATGTATGTATGTATGTATGTATGTATGTATGTATGTATGTATGTATGTATGAATGTATGTATGCATATATAGTAGCAAATTAATCATTTTCATCATTCAGAAAGAACTAAATTTTTTATCATCATTATTAGTATTTTCATTTTGGTCATCATTAGAACAAGTGGAGGCAATTACTGCACATTTTTTGTTAATGCATAATAACTCTCTTATTTATTATACGTGACATAAAATGGCTGCAAAATACCCAATCTTTTTAAACATTTATCATAGCGCTTGCAAAATCAGATGTTAAAATGCTGACAAAATCATTATTCAAAGTCAATTTAAACCCTTTTAAACCAAATTTAGGGTAATTTAAGTGAGTACAAATGTTTCTATGAGATTTTGATTTTATGAGAAAACAGTTTATTGTTTTCTATTAATTTTATCATTTGAACAATCATGATGCAAAAAATTTTTTCCAGTTTTGCTAATGAAATTAAAACTTGAGCAACTCAGATTTTATTTTTCTCTGTCTCAAGAAAAATTTGAAGTCTGACAGAATATCTTTTGGATATTTATGAGTTGAATACCTTTTGGGACCAGAAACAGACTGCTAACATTTTTATTAGAAAATGTTTCAGATGATAAATATAAAGGATTGTTAGAATTTTGATAGAAATAGAATTTTGAAGTGGTAGAAGTAATGAAATTTTTTTTTTAAAGTGGCAGAAATAATGTTGTTTTTTAATAAAAAAAAAAAAAATAATAATAACAAATAGAGAACAAACTGCTATATCATTTTCCTAAAAAATTTTAAAAACAAATTTATTTATACATAAAAAGTTGATATAGAAGTTTGTATTTTGTTAACAGTATTTATCAATTACACAAGTTACTTAATTTCAAGCCAATGTAACATCTTTATGACCAGAGAACATTCTACAAAACATCCAAATCATCCCCTATGATTTTTTTCAAATTGATTAACAAATTCAACAAAAATAGCAAATTTTTTCTTTTAACATTACATTTAAAAGCATTTATATTCAAAATCTTTTTGCTGTTAGCAAACTGCATAATCATTTGCAACTTCATCTTAGAAATGAAAGTACGAGTGTTCTTTAAAAATAAAAACTGAATAATTAATTGAAATTAGGTCTAGTAGGTGATTAAAGTTTGAATAAAGAAAAAGATCGTTCATTTCTGTGTTAACTTTTTTATAGAAGATGACACTGGCGGGTATGAATATTATTAAACTGGAAAATTAGTGAAAAGTTTGTACTAAAATTTATTTTGGCAGCAAAAGTGAGCTATACAGGAGAAAACCTTTAAAAACTCTAACTTAGTTTAAAATATAAATATTGGGTAATTATTGGTTAAACGTTCAATAAGCATGAGAATAATGTAGAACTTGTTAACTAGCAGAAATTTATTTCCTTTTCATTTCAAATAAAACAAAGGTAATCTTAATATGAAAGGAAAATTTAGTTTAATATCATGCTAATGTTAATCCTTACCTGAATTAAGCTTTCTTTTTCACAAACTCGAACATGTTTGGTTTTTTTTGTAAGTGGAGAGATATTGAGAGATTTCCATATACCTGGTATTTTTCCAATCACAGTTGCTCCAGGAAACGGCCCATAAAAAGTACCTTTATAATCATAGCAATAACACTAACAAACTATCAATACAAGAATAGTTTTACCAGACTTAAAAAAGCTTACCACTGTTATTTTCATCAATAAATCCAGTAACTTCCAATTTATCTAAAATTATTGCAACAACATAATTTGTCTTATCTATTTAATAAGAACAAAAGTATAAGAGAAAGTTTCTGAAAGTCTTTCTAAAACGTAATATATTCTAAAAACGTAAGCTTCTTACGCTTTAACAAGCATGGAAAGTATGAATGCATAAATCAACCATCATTTACCTGAAACATAAAGTGATTTGATTTCACCACTCCAATCAGAAAGGTCTTGGCTGCTATGGTTTTTTGGCTCAAGTTTGTAACAAAGTCCAAGCAATTCTTTTTCAGAACATATAACTACTTGTTTGGTAAAAAAATTACCTGCTGATGGTGAAGAAATTAGGCTAGCAAGATAGGCTCGAAGGGTTTGGTACTTACCAGGTGCTCCATAATATTGAGCAATGCAAAACCTTCGGTTTCTATAAAAAAAAAAAAAAAAAAAAAAAAATTTAAAAGGATTTGAGAAAAAAATGTTTAGGAATTTTTATACAATTTTTAGTTTTTGTAAAAAAGTTCAAGTTTGAATATAATCAGTGAATGCAAAAGATCTCCACCTACACATTGTTAACTGGATCCAATAAAAATTGAAAAACTTCTCTATCTGAGACTTTTTCTTTTTCTGTCAATGACAATAGATTAGTTGCAGTAGAACCCTTTTGGACTGAACCAAAGAGACTTGCCATGTCAGCAATCAGCAGTAGCCGAAGAATGGAGAGATCAGTGTAGAGATTAAGGAACTCCAAACATTTTTCAGAATTCTTTCTTGCAGTGGATAAGTCAGCTTTTTTATTGGAATATTGCACTGAACAATTACAAAATTTATCAATGTAAAATTTCAACTGCCCAATGAAGGTCAGACCCTAAGTAAAAATCATTTGTACATTTTTATTTATCAATATCAATTAAGAGTTAAAGTGGCAAAAAAATGAAAAACAATTACATCATTTAAAAAAAAGGAAATATAGCTTTTAAATTTTCACTTAAAATCAAAAAAATATGCTCTAAGCCATTTAGAAGTTGCATTCTTTTTTATTTTTCAAAAAGTTTTAGAATCATATCACAGTTCACAGTGGTAGTTACAAAAAAAATGTAATATGAGAGTTTGAATAATGGTTATTCTTGTATAAGCTGGCTTAAGGCGTTAAATATAATAAGGCAGCAAAGTGCTTCTGTAGGTTTTTTTTTATAGTCAAATCTTTAAATTACTGACTTTTTAAAAATCTTGCAGATTTGTTTAAGTGAAAAATTTTATTTGAGGGTAAATCTGTGATATACTTTTTTTCTATCTCATTCAAAAAAAAAGATTATCATAACCTTGATTATTACTTAATTATTATTCAACATTATAATTATTTAAAATCATTATATAACTTAACTAAAACAGCTTTCTTATATACAAATATTCATGATATTTTAGATGAAGAAAAAATTTGAAAAAATTACAAGCAAATGACAGAAAAAAGTAAGTAACCCCCTAGCAATTTTTTTCCCAACAAAACCAGAAATTATATTTCAAAAATTCACATTTAACTAGACTAAACAAGGAAAGAAACCAATTTATTATAACTTCTTTAGTTTTGGGAAACATTTACATTTTTTTTTAGAAAAAATCAAAAAAGAAGGGAGTTTCTTTATGACGTTTCAAAAACAAAACTGTCAGCACAGCTAGATGCAGATCCATTAGATATTGGACAAATTTAAAAAAATATGCATGCCCTTGGAGAGTTTAAAAAATTGCAACTCAAAATAAAATCACTTCAGAATTTGAACAAAATGTTGATTAAAAGTTCAAGCAACTAAAGAATATATTAGCACTTCCAACAAAACTATCAATCATTACTAGAAAATCTTATACCAGATAAATGATTTTATAAAAATTTTTCTATTTGCAATTTTTGGATCCAGGAAAATATTGTTTTAAAAAGCAAATTGCATGAAATAAAAATGAAGAAAAACAAACTAAAAATGAAATACTTTATAACAAAAATTTAATTATAAATTAAAAGAACTCTTTGAAGGGGTCATCAGATTATAACTCCCAAAAACATTTCTACATAAAGCAGCTGTGCTTTGAGTATTTTTAACTATGTCTGTGAGATTAACAGAAGGTAAACAACTACTAAATGATTGACAGCATTTCATATCAATTTTCTTAATCTTTTCTACATATGGGTAGTCATCTCAATTAAACTATTTCTCTAAATTTCTATACCTCAATAAAATAAAAATGCAACTAGAAAAAAAACATACCCGAAAAGCCTGGTTATAAAGCTCAGTTGCTTGGCTTTCTGTTGTTTTATTCTCTTCTCGAAACTGATTGATTGAATTTCGAATTGAGCTGACAGCTTTCTTCAGCCCCTCTGCTTCAGCTCTCAGTTCGTTTGCATGAGCAACTTCTAGTGCTTCTTCAATTACTCGCTTTAACATTCCTTCTTGACTCTCTTGCGCCTCTATTATCAATGTACAACAAACATTATGTTTAAAAGAACAGTTCTTTTATAAAATATCAACTTTAATTTGCATTTTATTTCTTGTGGAATATTAAAGCAGTGCCCATACCTTGTGTCCCACCAAACAGACCAAATACCATTGAAACAACACTTAATACAGTTGAAATTGCAGCACCTATTGGACCTGCAAAACTAGCCAGTGTTCCAACAATACTGAGACCACCAAGAAGCATATCTTGCCAATTGCCATTGCTGATGCCACCGGCAAACTGAATTAAACCTTCTCCAACATCATTTATTGCAGCTAGAAAAGTGTTTCAAAATTATTGCTTTAGATAACACTATTTGTTTCAATTACATAAACTTTATGCAACAAAAAGAATAAATAAAATTAGAAGAATTCTTGCCTGAATATTTCTCATCGCCAAGTTTCTGAAAGTTTTCAACGGCAGTTGATTTAAAGCTTTTTTTTTTACTCTCATACTTTGGGTCTTTTTTAGAGTTCAGAAGATCGGATTTCTACATTAAAAGAAAGAAGAGAATTTTTCCAATGGGAAAGGTATGGGTATCGGACTCTACTGATCCCCCCGTATCCTGTCTTAATCCCTAAACAGTCAGAGAATCCTGGAAAGAACTTTGGATTCTCTCCACCTGCCCTGTTCCTGTTGTAACTGTGTAATCCGGATTCCGGTGGAGTGTCGAAGTGCGGTGTGTCGGGATTGTTCCGGTACGGACCGAGAGTGAGGAGTGAAAAACGTGTACTTGTTGATTTGTGAACTGATGAGATAGATATAAGGGTTACAATGAAATATAGTTCTGTTATTATTGTAAAGCAGTAGTATTCTCTTTTTTTAACGTATTCATAACAATTGGCGACGAAGTGAAAATGATGCATTTGGCTAATATATCGAGTTTAGATTTAGAAAAGGATGATTTTATTGAATACATAGAACGGTTTGAAAATTATTTACTGGCCAATACTATTAAAGATGCAGAACTACAAAAAGCAGTGTTTTTATCAACTGTCGGAGGACCTGCATACAAACTTATTCGTAGTTTGTGCGAAAATGACACTAAGAATAAAACTTTTACTCAGATAATAATGCTTATGAGGAATCACTTAAAACCTACCCCAAACTTTATTGCACAACGATTCCAATTTTATAAACGAGATAGGAAAGAGGCGGAATCAATAAATGAATATATCATGGAGTTACGCAGACTATCAGAGTATTGTGAATTTAGTGAGAAATTAAATGATTACTTAAGAGATAGGTTTGTATGTGGATTAAACAATGAAAATGTTCAGCAAAAGTTATTAACCATCAAAAATTTAACATTGGAGACAGCACTAGACACAGCAAGAGCATATGAAGCAGCATATAGAGATGCTAAGGCTATTCATGGTACTAAAGAAGGCCCTATAGAACAAGATGAAGTACACAAGATGGATACTTGGAAAAAACTTGATGAAAATAGAGAATGTTTTCGATGTGGCTACACAGGTCACCTGGCAAACAATTGCCATTTTCGCAACTCAAAGTGCCACGCATGTAGCAGAATTGGACATATTAAAAGAAGATGTCGATCAGAAAAAAAAGAATTTGATGGTAGGAAGGAGAAGAAATTAGGAGTGAAACAAATTGAAGTTTATGAGGGATTAACCAAAGGAAACACTGCTGATGCAGATGAAAATAAAAGTGATTTTTTAGCCTTGTATTCAATAGGTGAGGAATCTGAGAGGGTGAATGGACCAGTTATGATTAATGTAAAAATCAATGGTAAAGAGGTTGGAATGGAAGTTGACACAGGGGCTGCTGTTTCTGTAATAGGTGTTTCAGCTTATAGAAGAATAAAAGGAAATAATGAAAGACTAAGAAGGTCTGAAGTAATGTTAAAGACTTATACAGGAGAACTTGTTAGACCAGAAGGAATAGGGTTTGTTGAAGTAGATTATAAAGGACAATCTTGCAGTTTACCTATAACTGTAGTTAAAGGAAATGTTCCCACATTAATGGGAAGAGATTGGATTCAGATACTAAACCTAGAATGGATGGAATTGTGTAAAGGAATGAGAAATGTTAATGTTTGCAATGGGTTTGATTCGAGGGTAGAAGCATTAGTAGCGAAATTTCCAGAAGTGTTTAGTGATAATTTAGGATGCCTAAAAGATTTTAAATGTCACATACCCATACGTAAAGATGCACAACCAAAGTTTTTTAAACCAAGACCAGTACCGTATGCTTTGAGGACTAGGATTGAACAAGAGCTTGATCGCTTGGAAGACCAAGGGGTTTGGAAAAGAGTCCAGTATTCAAAATGGGCAGCACCCATAGTGCCTGTTCTAAAGAATTCAAAAGATCCTTTGGTTCCGTTGCGTATATGTGGGGATTATAAAGTTACAATAAATCAAGCTGCCCCTCTAGATACTTATCCAAAACCAAACACTACTGATCAGTTAGCCACTATTGCAGGAGGGCAGAAATATACCAAGCTCGACTTGTCCCAGGCATATCAGCAACTTCAATTAGATGAAGCCTCACAAGAACTTCTAACAATAAATACGCATCAAGGTTTATATCAGCCGACTCGTCTTCAGTTTGGTGTTCATAGTGCAACTGGGATCTTTCAAAGAGTAATGGATAGAAGGTTGGGCAGGTTACCATTTGTGAAAGTACGAGTGGATGATATACTCATTTCTGGAAAAACTGACAAAGAGCATTTAAGCAATTTAGAATCTGTATTAAGAATATTAAAGGAATCAGGATTAACTCTAAAAGTATCTAAGTGCTCTTTCATGCAACCTGAAGTGGTATTCTGTGGTTTTATAATCAGCCAAGAAGGTTGCAGACCAACACCACAAAATGTGGAAGCAGTCAAGGATGTTCCTAGACCCACTAATGTCAAAGAGTTAAGAGCATTTTTAGGCATGGCTAACTATTACAATGCCTACTTACCTAGGATGGCTTCCATTACAGAACCGCTCCATAATTTGTTGAGGAAGAATGTGTTTTGGAAATGGAGTAAAAATAGCGAGGAAGCTTTTCAAAAAGTTAAAACTTTATTATGCAATACACCATTGTTAGCCCACTTTGATCCATCAAAAAAAATCATAGTTCACTGTGATGCCAGTCCACATGGTGTGGGAGCTGTTCTGAGCCAAGAGCAGGAGGATGGTAGTAAAAAACCTGTTAGCTTTGCTTCAAAAACATTAAGTATGGCTGAACGAAATTATGCCCAAATTGAAAAGGAAGGATTAGCTTTAGTTTTTGCAATAAAAAAATTTCATCAGTTTTTATATGGGCACAAGTTTACTTTGTACACTGACCATAAACCTCTGCTGGGGCTATTTTCAGAAAATAAGGAACTTCCTGCAAGAGCCGTTTACCATTAGATGCATCGAGGGAAAAGTCACGATTAAAGACCATGGATGTGGCTATGATGGAGCTAGTAAGAACCCCTATTACATAGAAACAGTTGAGGATAGCCACATACAAGGATCCCATATTAGGAGTGGTTCTAAATAAAGTGTTAGATGGAAGATTAATGATGGAAGATAGTAAAATGGAGCTGAAACTATATACATCTAGGTTTTCTGAGTTGTCAACAGAGGGAGGTTGTTTGTTGTGGGGGCGAAGAGTAGTGGTGCCTAGAGTGTTACGAGAAACAGTATTGGAAGAGTTACATGATGTTCATCTAGGAGTGAGTAAAATGAAAGCTTTAGCTAGAAGTTATGTCTGGTGGCCCGGAATCGATTCCGAAATTGAGAACAAAGTAAAAAATTGTGAGACCTGTCAAAGAAATCAGAAGTGTCCATTAACTGAGTCACATCCGTGGGAATATCCAAGTAGACCATGGGAGAGGTTACATATTGATCATGCAGGTCCAATAAATGGGAAAATATTCCTAGTAGTAGTTGACAGTTTCTCAAAATGGATTGAAGTGGAAAATATGAAAAGCACTGAAGCCAAAACAACGGTTAGGGTACTCAGGAGATTGTTTTCAACCCATGGTATACCTAGGGTTATTGTTAGTGATAATGGATCTGGGTTTTCAAGTGAAGAATATAAACAGTTTTTGTCTTCAAATAATATCAAACCAGTCTATGCAGCACCGTATCATCCAGCCTCAAATGGTCAAGCAGAACGAATGGTTCAAACGTTTAAGAACTCTTTAAAAACTTTTCAAGAGAGTGATGTTGAGATGCAATTGTGTCGCTTTCTTTTTAAATATCGCTTAACGCCACATTCTACAACTGGAGTTTCTCCAGCTGAACTTTTATTAGGTAGAAGATTAAGAAATCCATTGCCGATGCTACTACCTGAGGCCATCACCAAGATCAAGGAAAAACAACTTCCAGGTATTTTCAGTAATAAAAGTCGATTCTTTCAACCCAAAGACCTTGTTTATGTAAGGAATTATATTGGGGGGGAGAAGTGGATCTCAGCCATTATTGTATCGGCAGTGGGAAAGGTTAACTATAAAGTGTTGACATCGGATGGTCGTATCCAGATTAGACATATAGATCAGATTATAAAACGTCACGTGAAAGATTGCATTCAACCTTTAGTTAAAACAGCAGAGGGCATGAATAGTCCTTTGTTGAACAATCAAATACCTGAAACAACCGAAACATCAGTTCCTAGTGATGGCATGTATGATGAATGTGAACCGATTAACAAGGATACTAATCCCAACAGAGTATGTGAACAGTTTGAAAGTGAAAACGTTGGTCCCGAAAGACCTTGTGAACAACCTGAGTTATCTTCTGAGCCCATTTCTACAAAAAGCCGAAGGTCAGGTCGAACCTGTCGTAAACCAGCATATTTAGAACAGTATGAATGATTTATGGGTGGAGGATTGTTGTAACTGTGTAATCCGGATTCCGGTGGAGTGTCGAAGTGCGGTGTGTCGGGATTGTTCCGGTACGGACCGAGAGTGAGGAGTGAAAAACGTGTACTTGTTGATTTGTGAACTGATGAGATAGATATAAGGGTTACAATGAAATATAGTTCTGTTATTATTGTAAAGCAGTAGTATTCTCTTTTTTTAACGTATTCATAACAGTTCCATTATATCATTCCAACATATAAAAGTTATGGCGCTACTCGACTTTCTCCACCCTCCCTCTTCCCCCCCTCCTTCTCCCTCCTCCCCCTCCTCCTCCCCTCCTTCCCCTCATTCCCCTCCTCCCCCCCCCCCCCCCTAATTTTTTGATTGATTCTGGTAGAGAACTTTATGCTGATAAAGTTATGATAATCTGATATAAAACATAGGTCTTAAAATCAATGGAAAGTGCTCTAAACTGAAGTTGAAAGTACAAAATTATGCGACAAATCCATGAGATTCGCCAACTTGAAAAATGATTTTATGTGTCTAAAAGTTACCTTTTAAAAGTATAAACAACCTAGTTTTTATTTAATTACAATGATGATTTCGAATAATGAAATAAGGGAATTAATCAAGTTTAAATTATCACACGAATTCGCTTTAATTGGGATTCTTACTTTGCTGTCTAGAATATCTCTTTACGTTTTTATGGAATGAATTGAAAAATTCTGTTACTAAAACAAATTTGAAAATAATTAAAATTGTTTATTAGCAAAGTATATGTATTTAAAACTGCAGACTTTTTTAATACTTCAACTTAACCCCCCGTCAAAATTTATTTTCATTACGTCTGTCATACAAAAATGAATGTTTCAAAATTATTTTTCTGTTTCTTCATACATCTTCAAGTCATAGCTCTTCAAAAACCAACAAACAAAGGCAATAAAAACGGCTATTTTCTTAGCCGCACAACTTTATTCTGCAAATTTTTGGCAAAAAACATTAAAAAATTCTATTTTTGATATTCAACGAAAGTTTATCTTTTCTATTACTTTTTTCTTTATTAATAATACTAATTTTTACTGAAAAAATAGTCTTAAATTCTTTTATAAAAACAAAATTCTCATGAAAGAATCGCATATTTTCACAAGAGTAAGATCTTTTAAAGCTCATTTCTTTATCTGATACACTCGAAAGAACTTTCGCGCCAGCAATAATTTAAAAAAAACGTTTTTTTTATAACAAAAAACAGGCCAGCTAAATTTGCTTTTGAGAACAAAATCAACTTAAACGTCAATAATATATTATATATACTAGGTGCTAACTTAGACCCGAAAAGTGAAGCCGTTCAAGTCATTTCTAATTCGGGCAAATACATGCATTTTTAACTTTATTTCGCACATCGGATATAGCTTTTGCCTTTATTACAAATGGCGGATTCAATTTGTAAACAAAAAAAGCGGCTTCACTTTTCGTCCGATAAAATCCCGCAAGTTAGACATCTAGTATATATAATATATCATTGTTAAACGTTAGTTTATTCAAGATGGCGAATATTAGAGACTTGTCGTATAACTTTGTTCTTTCAACTTCAGTTTAGAGCTTTTTCCATTAATTTTGAGACCTATGTTTTTACACGATTCTTAATCAGCATAAAATTCTCTATCAGAATCAATCATAAAGTTAGAGGTGGGGGGAGGGGGGGAGAGGGGAGAAAGTTGAGTAGCACCAAAATTATTGGTTTAACTTTTTTAGGGGAGGGAAAATCAAAGCTCATAAAAAAGCTTTTATATCTTTGAATCAGTAATTCAATATATTAGATCGGCAGTTGAATTAGTAATTTGTTACCTTTAATCATGGCTAACTATATAAAACATTAAAAATAAATTACATCTGGATTGAAAGTTATTTAACACGATCTCCTAGCATTCATATAAACTAACCTCAACAATCTGATCTACAAACTTCTCACTGTTAAATTTCTTCGCAACACAAATTGCAGCGAAAAGCAGCAATCCAAGCCTGCGCATTCTTGCTTGATTGAAATGTAAGAAATCTTTTACAAAACTAAGAAATCTCTGTAAAAACTAAAAAATGTGATATATATATATATATATATATATATATATATATATATATATATATATATATATATATATATATATATATATATATATATACATATATATATAGACACACACACACACACACACACACACACACACACACACACACACACACACACACACACACACACACACACACACACACACACAAAAACCCCTGTGGCTTTCATTTTAACTTTTTAAATGAAAAATGACATTTTTTTCAATCCGCTAATTTTATAACTTGTGGCATCAAATCAAAACAAATGTTTGCGAAACATATTTGAAAAAGCAAAATAATTGCTTGTGCATATAATTCATTGCTCGTGCAATAAATTTTGTAATAAAATAGTTCTGTAATAAATTCTGCGTGCATATCGAGTCTTTTTACTAATTTTATGATCGCCTTATCTTTTTTTTTAAAATTTTACCAAAATTAAAGGGTTGCTTTCTTGTTTATTCCAAATATATATTTCAACAACGTAGTTAAAGTAAATTGGATTCTTTAAACAATATCTTTCCAAAAAGGTTGAAAAATCGTGCATAAAAAACTCAATTTCCCTCCTCTTTATTTATAAACTATGCCGCTACATCTTTATCTTCCGCTGAAACTGTTAAACAATGATAAAGTTATAATACAAAATAATCCAAGCAAAGCAATAAAGCTAAATTTGAAATTCGTTACATATCAAGAGTTTAGGTAGTGGTTTAGGTAAATTACCCATGCTCAGAATGGTCACCGAGTATGGCTTGTGGTTTAATGAGTTTATTTATTAGCTGTTTAAGCCCGAATTAATCAACCGATAATAACTGCCGTAAAAAGCAATCAGTTTCCAAATTTACCCGTAAATTTATCCACAAAAACGCACACGCATCATCGCAAAATAAGTCGTGCTAAAGAAAATATTGATAGAGAACAACGTTTTAAATTAGCAACTTATCAGAAACTCATTATTTAATATTTCTCTTATAAGAATCTTTAAAAAATATTTCTTTGAGACAATTGTCGAAAGTAGTCGGAAACGAAAAAAGGAAAGTATTTAAAACTTAGATTATGGTGCTATATATCATTTTGCAAACGTAACTACAAATCTAGATATTGTCGACAAAATAATCTACATTATAGGTTTTCGAACTATAAAGTTATTAAAATCCATAACAAACAAACAGTTGCTAAAAAAGCATTTAAAAACTTGGTTCTAATAACTAAAATTAAAATGACCTTGAAAATGACACTTAGATACCTTTTCAAGCAATGGTTAAATTGTGTGCACCTGCCCGGTAGCTGTTCTTAACAACAAAAAATTGTCCCTTATCGCTTCAGAAATTCACAAAGTAGGTATGTGTGCAAAATTTTTAAACTATTCAAATATTTAATTATTATACATCTTTGTAAAGAGCTTTAAATCAGTATTACGATGGTGAAAATTTCATAACAAACTAATGATTCCACTAAAAGTTATGCCCATTTAAGTGACAAAAATTCATTATAAGGAATGCTTAAGAAAACTGCAACCAACCTAAAAAATTAGCGTTCGGCTTACGGTGGTTTTATAATTGAACTTCATTGTTAAGTTTATAGCGCATTACTTTGCCTCGGTTATATTTTTATTCAACTAATAACAGAATATGGTTTTTTTTGTGTGTGTTTTAGAGCATCCCGCCATCGGAAATTGCGTAAATGCGTAAATTCCGATGTGAGAAATAGTTTATAAAGGTGACTCCGATGTGACGCCATGGTGAGGAATGGTATCATATTCGGAGGTGCGATGTAGTCCGAGGCCGATGGGGAGAATTTCACGCACTCTCCGATATACTTCGATATTTACGCATTATCGTACGATATTTTCGCGTAATTTCACAATAAATCGTATTTAAAGTGTAAACTCGTAATATTGTGGCATTTCCGATGTATTTATCTATAATTACGAAGTTTTCGCAAAATTACAGCAAAATTTTGCAAGCCACCTCAAACCATCGGAAAATATCGGAAAATAAAAAGATTAAATCACATCGGAGTCACCTTTATAAACTATTTCTCACATCGGAATTTACGCATTTACGCAATTTCCGATGGCGGGATGCTCTAGTGTGTTTGTGTGTAAATCACGTTTTGAATACTTTAAAAAATCACCATTATTTTAAATAAAGTTTCATTTTTCTAAAAAAACAATTTTTTAATGAATAAAAAAGTCAAATACACAAAATGCTCATAATTGTGAATCCCCCCCCCCCCCCCAACCTCTACAACAGAAGAATATTTGGTACCTTTACTGCGTGGAAAAATAGAATATGAGCGTGTCATTATTTTTTAATGAAATTTGGCAGGTACATAGAAAATAGATATATAAAATTGATCCAAAAGTTAGAAAAAAAACCCATCACTCCTTCAATGTCAATTCACTTTCAGAACAGGAATGAAGTTTTTAATAGCAATGAAATCACTAAAAAAGTTAGTAAGTGCAAAAAAAAAGCAAATTACAGTAAACTTACAACACTCTACTTTTAAAATATTATCTAAGTCAATATAAAATTCCAAAAAAAAGACGAGAAAAATCCATCCATACGACACCTACCTCGAGCACGCGGTGAAAAAATGGTCACAGATTTTATCTTTAAAATCGGTGCCGTAAATCGCAGATACGCACGTACCTACACAAAGGCACTACTGCTCGTTTAAAGCCTTAGCGTTATAAGCTTTTAGCAATTTTGAATTTTGTAAAAATGCATTTTTAAATTATTCTTATTGTTGTAGCAGAATATTTAAGGTTTATTTACATTCTTTATTTCAAAACAACTAAAGAATTATGAAGCCAAATTCGGGTTAAATACTTCTAAAATTTAACACCGCAATAAAATAATAAATCATGATAAATTCTTTACAACTTTTTAGAATAAAAGAGTAACAAATTTTTTTGTTTACTCTTTAGTTAGTTTTTACATATTTCTTACATAGTTTTTACATATTTCTTTTTATTTAAATTTTATATAATATTAGATCATTGTTTGAAATCCCGGGATCCCGGTATATTAAAAACAAAATTCCAATGCTTTACAAAAAGCAAACGTCGATAATTCTAAATATCTAATGCATGATGTAGTATTAACATTTTAAAAGATTATCACACTCTTGTTCCTATAAAAGCAAACGTCGATACGACTGAAATGGTTTCGAAGATCGTAAGTTATTGTTAAATTATTGAAGATCAATGTTATTAAAAAAGAACAACCCCTGAAGAAGCCAGTTAGATATACTATTGTCTGATATCTTTCCCCCTGATCCGGTGATTTTATATAACGATCTTATTCATTTTGAATGACTGTGAAACTGACAAGGGTGGATTTTGAGCGGGCATTTTCTTCCGCTCGACTATTCTGTACAAAAATTCGAAACTGTGTGGAAGATAAAACTTTCGAAGCCTTGTGCTTCTTGAAATCGTTTTTTCCACCACAGAAAAAATAATTTATTAAACTTTTTCAAAAGTGAATGTTTTATGTTATCCAGCAAAATATTGCTTTCATTTAATAGATGCGACCGACAGGGAGAAAAAGTACCAAAAGTGCGGGATAGATTTAAGAGTGTCATTATCTTCACTGTAGTAATTAACATTTTATGTAAAAAAATTCACATTGATATTCCGACAAATTCCGGATATATTAGGTTTACAAATAATACTATACAAACATGCATTTATGGTACCTTTTCCATATTATGATTTTTTGTTAATAAACAATAATCAGTGATAAATAAAAAATCTAAAAAATTGCGCAAAACTCAGAGTTCATACACAGCAAAAGTATCAAGAATGATAATAGCTAAAATTTGACCTCAACTTTTATTTTACTGATTATCACGTTATTTAGTGACCGCACTTATGTTACCTTTTCTCCCAAACGGTCACAAATATATTTTTGTTATTGTTCAAAAAATTTTAAACAATAACGGTTAAGGTCAAAACTTTATTGATCAATTATTCCTCAATGTTTTGATTTCTTTTTTTTTTTTAACATACTAAAATATTCTAATTTTTCAATCGCATTATTTCTTTTGATTTTCCGAATCAAAAGAGACTTTTTCGGAAACCTTTTGAATCAGATTAAAATTGATTTCTCGGCAACTTTATTAAGATTTTTCGCACCCGAATCTATTTTAACCTGTATTTTTTAAGCCTGTGTCAATGTTCGTTTTAAAATTGAAATTTAATGTCGGTTATATTTTTTCTGCTAAATGACATCAATTGAAGCCTTGCTGTTTCTTGCCTGTGCCATCTCCATGTTTTTTCTCCATGTTTGTTTATTTAGGGAATATTTTATGGGTTTATTTTGTAAATCAAAAATATGGGAGAAAAAGCCTCAGCATTTCTACTTATTTCTCTACTTTATTGTTCATTATTAATTTGTATCTTCTAGACAAACATCTAGCTTGAGTAGCCTTCTTCAGAGCTTTTTTCTCTGCCATATAAGTATTCTTGTAAAGCCTTCTTTTCTTGTTCCACCAATCTTTTAAGCAGGAGCTTTGATACAAACTATGAAAGTTTAGATATTGTTAATGCAGAAAGAATTGATGAAGTCAGTGAAGGCTGAACTGGACATGCCAATTAATGTACAGGGAACAGATCAAGTTTATAGTATTATTCTGTTAGTGACATGATGATACTCATGTGGTTCAAAAGAGAATAAATCTTTAAAACTTTAAATCTAGATAAAAATTCTCAGTAATGAATGCTTTTTTGGTGAAGTCTGTCCTGTTAGCTTGTTTCATAAATAATTTAAGGCTTAACGTGACAATTTGCCATGCTGCACAGGGATTGCTTCAGTACTTTTGAAGAGTCAATTAAGATTGTAATTTATAACTAAAATTTAAAAGTACAATCTTTAGCACTATTTACTGACACTGTGACTTTCATGATGGAAGGATCCACTAAACTTCCTGAAGGTACATTCTTTATCACTTGATTCCAAAATTTGAATGTTAGCAGTAACTGTTATTGATTACTCATACAGTATTACTCATACACTGACATCATCATCATCATCATCATCATCATCATCATCATCATCATCATCATCATCATCATCATCATCATCATCATCATCATCATCATCATCATCATCATCATCATCATCATCATCACCATCATCATCATCACCATCATCATCATCATCATCATCATCATCATCATCATCATCATCATCATCATCATAATAATATGGGTTTATTTTGTTTTATTTTATTTAATATATTAATGTTTATTTTTATTTCTTTTTTTGTTACTCTAAAGTATATATATTTTTTATCAATATTAACTCATATTTATTATTTTAGTCAAAAAGAGGTTATTGTTTCTCTTTCTGGGCATAATGTTTGATTTTTATACTTTACGTTTTTTTAAAGCAGTTACTGAGTGACGTAGAGAAGGGTAGCCACGTGATATTTTGAGAAATGCCCCAGTCGGCAAACAGCGTTGAAATAACGTTGAATTAACGTTGAAACCTAACGTTGAATTTACGTTTATGCAACGTTTAGTTTTTTTCAACGTTGATTTATCAACGTTAAATCAACGTTAGATTCAAACGTTAAATCAACGTTCAACCGACGCAAAATACGTTATAAGAACGTTGAATTTACGTTGAAACAACGTTTAGAATGACAGTTTTTTTCAACGTTGATTTATCAACGTTAAATCAACGTTAGATCCAAACGTTAAATCAATCTTCAATTGACTCAATTAATTGTGTCTATTGGACTATCAATCTAACTAAACTTAACTAAAAATAGTCTAACTAAATAACTCAAACTTATTTCAACGTTTTAAAATAACTATGCGTTAGTTGGTGTTTAAAGTAAAATAAGTAAAGGCCAAAAAGTAAGTGAAATAATCTTTTAGTATGACACGGAATCAGAAAAGTTTCCATTAATAAAAGTTAAATTCTCTTCAGGTATTACATCTATTTCTTAAAGTTATTACTTTTTAAATAATGGGCTTAAAAGAAGAGCTATTATAACTTTTTCATTTCCACAAAGAGTAAACAGGATTGTGAAAATTTTGAGTTCATAACCACAGAAGAAAAAAGTGACAATGAGGATGTTGATTTTCTTCGAAAAAGAAAATATAAAGAAAGAGAATTTCCTGATTATTTTCCAAGTAGGCATTGGTTTATATGTTGGAAATATATAAATTTCAGTTTTTATACCTGAAAATAAAAATACCTGAGATATCATAATTTATACTATAAAACACTAACTGTATTTTATAGGTTCAGTTATCAAAGATTTGGATAAAGTGTCAATGCACCTGACCTCCAGTAGTTTATCAATTAAATCTAGAGGTAAATGTATATACACATATATACATACATACATACATACATACATACATACATACATACATACATACATACATACATACATACATACATACATACATACATACATACATACATACATACATACATACATACATACATACATACATACATACATACATACATACATACATACATACATACATACATACATACATACATACATACATACATACATACATACATACATACATACATACATACATACATACATACATACATACATACATACATACATACATACATACATACATACATACATACATACATACATACATACATACATACATACATACATACATACATACATACATACATACATACATACATACATACATACATACATACATACATACATACATACATACATACATACATACATACATACATACATACATACATACATACATACATACATACATTAAGTTTATTAAGAAATCATATATACATTGTATATATGATTTCATAAATACAATAACATGTTATTATATCATTGTATTTATGAAATATATATTTTAATGGTTTGCATAACTTAATTTTACTTTCAATTTATAATTTTAGAGCCAAAAGTTGATGTGTATTAAGGTAGGTCGATTTTAATTCCGCATATTGCGTAATATTGCAGTAGTTGGAGACAGTTAAAATATGATTACTCTCAAAATTTGAGAGATTTTGGATGAATAATCGCTTGCGGATTTAAATTCTAAGATTTGTAGGATTATGCGAAAAAACACCTTAAAAGGCGTTATATGCAAAAATCGACGTTTTAAATACGCTCATATTTAATCGATTTTTAAAATTAACTGCATTTCTGAATGATTTAACTTTATAATAATTTATAACACTTAAGCTAGTTTTATAAAAACTTGTTAACTATTTGAAGATTTAAAAAGTGAAACTTTTATTCTCATATTTGCATAAGAATATCAAAATAAACATTATTTTTACAATTTAAAACATTTTGAACATGGTTATATATATTCAGGAAAACATTTTCAATTAAAAAATATCATCATAAGAATGGAAATAATACCCTTTTGAAACATATGGTTTACGCATCTTCCTGCTAAGTAGTTTAGTTAAAATGCAGCTGTGTCGATTCTCGAATCCATAGACATATTGGGATGCTTCCGACACAAGTTTTACCGCTCGCTCAACACTCTGGGAGTGAGAAGGAAAGTCGGGGATTTCAGGTTTAACATTATTGTCAATCATATATTGGATTTGCTCAATTGAAAAATTTTGTGTTGTTGGGGGCTCCGTAAATTTAGTATTGATGATGTCAACCAACTCATACCAATTATTAGCATTAAAATTAATTTCCGGAATTTTCTTCAAATTTACTTCCAAACTTGTGTTGTTTACTCTATAAATATAAATCAAAGGCAATTACCACATTTTATGTGTCTTTTTTTTTAAAATTTATTTTAGTTAATTATAAAAAAAATACCTTTGCCTTAGAGCAAGTAAGATTTGAAAACCAAAGTTTCGTATATTGCTGTCATTATCTTTTAGCATGGCATAAAGAATATTTTCAGGTTTTAGACACAATGCGTTGTTTTTAATGTTTTTTTTAACAATATGTTTAACATCATCAAAGGGGAGATTATTTATTCTAGTAATAGTAGAAAAAATTAGGCGTGGGGATTCGTGAAATTTTGAAGTTTTTTTATTTCGAACCACGCTGGAGCGTAAACCTGAACAATAAAATATACAAGTTTTTTTAAAGAAACGGTTGGTTGATTGTCTCTAGTATACAAACAAAGAAGGCGAATAGCTAGTGTTAACCACCTTGCATGGTTAAGCGGTCCAATTTTATAGGCAGCCCATTTATCAGAAACTTTACCAATACCTATTCCTTTGCAATATTCTGGTAAAAGTCTTTGATCGCAACTAAGGTCTGTTAGTATTTCTTCTGGAATATATGTATCTACAATTAGCTTTTCAATACATTCAAACAAAACTTGATTTCTATCCTGAATATTTTCAGCACATCTTTTACCAAGTAGACCACTGAAGCTTCTTGGCTCGGTTGTGTCACCATCAAGTTTCACAAAAAGAGCTCGTAACGGAAGTTCATTTTGATGTAAGGCGCATCCAATTAGATGTAGTTTTCTTTTTAAAAACTCTTCTAGTTTTACAACTAAGCCACTTATTGGTCCAGTATTGGTAGCAGTATTATCAAGAAGAACAGCTTGTATACTTTCCAAACTGTTATCTTCTTGTAAAACACTGAACGTTTCGGTAGCAAGAACTAAGCCTGTAGCACCAGTGTCAGGAATCGTCCTATGAGTCAAATAATTTCCACTCGATTCTCCATCTTCATAAGTGAATGTGAGGTGATGTTGAGGTTTAATGCATTTCTTTAGTACTTCTCCTAGAGGTGAGTTTTTTACTTTACTTGTTTTAGTTATCTGATCGAGCTTGCTATCAACCCCAAGACAAATTAACTGTTTTTTTTGTTCTGAGTCCACATCTTCACTAACGATTTTTACTTTTGACTTGGCCCTATCTAATTTGCATTTATCAATCAAAATATCTTTTATATCAACATCATTTTTCAGGAGATATTTTATGTCATATAGCAAAGCATTTGCAAGGGCTGCACCTACGTTTGAAGAACACTCGTTTCTGACTAGTTCCATTGCAAATCTTGGAAGTTTAACCAAGTTGTATTTTCCAATAGGATCATTTATCGGTTTCCATTCACCTTCATCCTAAAAAAAGTTAATGAAATAAAATACTTTTTGTTTCATCTACTACAAATTTTTCATGTATTTATAAAATATTTGCCTCCGTATTGGTTAAATCACTTGTTTCTTCAATTAAGTTTACGTGTCGTATGAGGGATTCATCTTCATCAACTAGCTTATGAGACATTTTTTTTCGTTCTTTATCAAGTCTTTAAATCATTTTGACAGAAAATCTATCAACGGAAGAAAGTTGATATGCACCTTTTGGACCAATTTTTTTCCTCTGATCACGAAGATAAGCTCTGTCTTCAAGAGGTACTTTATTACTTTGAGAGCAAAGGCATACAATATGTTCTTCTATGCAATTTTCTTTATAACATGAAACTTTTCTGTCACTACAGGGAAACACATCTAATGAACAGAAGCATGCAGAAATATCAAAAAGCTTGTCTAAGTTTGCATCAAGATTTCTTTTAGCGCTTGCTTTTCCGTGCTTGCGATTAATATCCTTAACAAGTACGAGAAGATCTTTAACTTTCCTATTAATAGATTTGTCCGTTATAAGAGGTAAACTTGGGTTTACTGTAGCCCAAATTGATTTTATGTTATTGCTTATTTGCTGAGTCACTAATACGATATCTGCATTTGGATTTATATGAACAAGGTAGTAATAGTACTGAATAACCTGTCTAAAAGTGCTTGGATCTGTTATTGATAATTCACATGGGCCACCACAATATTTTTTTTCACTTTTCATCCGTGTAATTGTAGCCTTTACTTTTGGCATTTCTCGCGGACTAATTATAAATGTAAACTGTATTAAAGTATAACACTTAGAGTCATGGGTAACAGCGTGACTTTTTAGTGGGGGTGAAAGCACCAAAAAAACCTAAAATATCAAAACTTACTATTAAAAATCGGCTTTTCTTAAAAATAAAGAAATAAAACCCTCTTGAAAAAATTTGGGGGCCTATGGCCCCCTCGTTTTTAAAATGAGAGGGCCATGAGCCCCAATCATTTTCATTCAGGAATTTAGTAAAACCATTAGTTCCTCCGACTAAATTAAGTAAATCCATTAGTTCCTTCGAAAAGTTGCAAAGCAAAAATTATTTAGTATAAATAGGTAAAAACATAACTCTAAATATAATAATAATAAGTATTTACCTTTGATATTAAAAGATTTCTTTAATTTGCGATTTTTTTTTTGAACCTACTTTTTAATACTTTATATTTAATTTTAAAACCAACTTTTAAATACAAACAAGTTATAATACTTTTAAAATACAAACAAAAACTTTTAAAATACAAAAAAGATTTGTAAAATTTAAATTTAAATGCGTGTAAACAATTTAGCGAAAATTTATTGGCTTCTTAAAACAATTGCGCTTTTTAAGAAAACGTTAATTGGTTACTTTATAAATTCGAAACGATATATTTTAAAACGAGATTATTATACTTAAAATAAAATATTTCAACATTTTAAATTAACAATTTAACTAAACTAGTCCAAAATTAAGACTTGAAATGTAAATCCGCAAGCCATTTTTAAATCAGGATACTCGAGATTTGGCAAAACCTCATTTCTAATCTAGAAACAGTAACTGCAACATTACGCAACTTAAAATTCAAAAAAAAAGCTAAAATCGACCTACCCTAATGTGTATGGAAAGAACCTAAACTCACCTTGCCAAAAGTTTTCCCAAGAAGATATCAGTTCTTCTTTGTTTTCTCAAGATATAGGTTAATGTCTCATGAAATTTATTTAATTTATTTAAAATAAGATTGTGTAATTTAAAAAAAAATGATACAATTATAATATAAAGTGTAATATTCAACTGATAGTGATATAAAGTGTTGACAAAGAGCTTTTTTAATCTATGTGTTTTAAGTTCAATTTGTATAAAGAAATTACTTAAAAACAATTTACCACACAATGGAGTTTAGAAAAATGGAAATAAACTACAGAAATTAGATAACATTGATAAGTTTCCAATGTCTGAATGCAGTATGATATTTTATATTTTAAAGTAAATTTTTATTTAAATTCATTTTTTTTGTAGAAATATAAAATTTATATAAGATTTAAAAGTTTTAAAAACTGAGGAATTTCCTTACTATTCAAATACTAAAATTCTTTTGTAAAACTTAATAAAATTTGTAGAATTTCAAAAGAGAGTGTTGCATCTACTTACCGATATAAGAAATGAGATGCGAAATCAAAACAGAGTGACTGAGCCTGCTTCTAATAGTGAATTTGTAAGCCAAATAAGGGTTATTTCATCAAAAGTGGACTTCACTGAAGTGGATAAAGCATTAGATGATGAAAAAGTCCACTCATCGCAGGTGAGTTATAATAAGTATTTTATTAAATAATTATTTAGTTATTGAACATTACCCTTTAGTTAAAAAAACATTATTAAAATGGACAACGGTCCTTGAAAAATTAAAAAATTCTGGAATTTTATAAGTAAAAAATTGTCCTGGAAAATTCTTGGAATTTGGAATTTGTCCTAGAAAAATCCTGAATCACTTTATTAAAATTTGTTTTGGAGATCTGAAATAATTCAATGTTTTGATATCATATTTGACCCAAACCATAATGTTAGATTTACTTTATGTTTTTTGTAGTTAAATCAGCTACAATTAATTGGTGGAACATCTTCAAAAGATAGAATACACAAAATTATGCTGAGGTAATTAACTGATAGCTCTTATCTCATTCATAATTACTTTTTACAAAAAATATTTTTTTAATAATTTTAGAAAAAAGTTATTTCATAATGAATTCAATTTAAATATTTGAAAAATTATTATTTATTTATAATCACTTCACAGTTACATTATCTTTTAAAAATTTAGAATATTTTCAAACAGTTTTATGGCCTCCATGAATATGAAATGCAAAGGTGGAAAAATATGTTTTAAGAACACTAATTTATATAGGATTGTTAAAGGTATATATTTAAAAGTTATGTGAAACTTTTCATTCATTATATTATTTCAATTCTTCCTTTTTTGATTTTTACTTTATATTTTCTTTTTTTTTACAGCTTCTACTATTAAATACGAGGGAGCGACAGAAACTTTGATTAATGGAATATTGTCTGACTTCCTAAAATACGCTCCATTTCGAAAAGGTGGCAGTAAAGAAAAGAAATTTGTCTAGATTTTATTCAAATATATGTAAATATATGTAATATTTAAATATATATATCATAAACAAATGTTATCTTTTTCTTTACTAATATATAACTAAACTTAACTAAAAATAGTCTAACTGTAGACTATGAGTCTACAGTTAGACTATTTTTAGTTAAGTTTAGTTAGATTGATAGTCCAATAGACACAATTAATTGAGTCAATTGAAGATTGATTTAACGTTTGGATCTAACGTTGATTTAATGTTGATAAATCAACGTTGAAAAAAACTGTCATTCTAAACGTTGTTTCAACGTAAATTCAACGTTCTTATAACGTATTTTGCGTCGGTTGAACGTTGATTTAACGTTTGAATCTAACGTTGATTTAACGTTGATAAATCAACGTTGAAAAAAACTTTCATTCTAAACGTTGCATAAACGTAAATTCAACGTTAGGTTTCAACGTTAATTCAACGTTATTTCAACGCTGTTTGCCGACTGGGTTCCTTTTTATATTCTTTTAATAAAAATTTTTCTTTTTTTTTTTAGCCACTAAAAATTGAAAAGTCAAAAATGCATATACAGTTTTTTTTCTATGTTTATCACAAGCTTTACCCAGTTTTAATTTTGCCCCTCAATTAACATCATCATTTAGACTTGATTTCAACATGACATTTCCGACCAAACTTTTATCACCCAACCATACTTTAAACACCTTAAGCATTATGACGTCATTGAAAAACGCGAAAGCTTTTTTTTTTTCTGTAGCTTTTTTTGGGTGAAGGTTGTGAAAATTGTTGAAAAGTAAAAATTTAAATTCTTTTTATTTTAATCATCATTATTCTACGTTACTTTTCATCTTTATTATTACTTTACTGTCTATTTTAGGAGACCATAAAGACTGTAGATGGATGTTATTGAAGGTTTTGCTGAAGAGAGCCTTAAAACAATAAAAACGATCCAAAATTCATTTTTATTTTTAATTAACAAAAAAAAAACGTTGATGTCAGCTAAAAATAAATAATCACCCAACTTAATTTACGAAAACGTTTCAATACGAAATTTACAATTCGATTTTTCGGCCATCCTCCAAATAGTCAGTTTTGTTCAGAATATTTCGTTCTACACGTTTTAAGCTTTTATTATGTATTTTGACCCTATTATTTGATTTAGACCTATTATTTCATTAAGACTTTAACTCATCGACAGCCATCTTTACATAAAGTAAAACATTCTGACACCAATTTATAAACAATTCCCATCGGAGTTTAACCTCAAAAGAATTTATTTACTTGATGGGTTTTTAGGTGAATATTCAACTAAAACACGATCATACCGTTTCAGTTCGGTTCATCACAGATCTCGTGTGGTAATTTTTCATTCAGCAAAAACCAAATCAAATTTTTAATTGATTCGGGTTTTTGTTTTGTTTTGTTTTTTATGGTTCAGTTTTTTTTATTTAGCGTTTTATTTAGCGTTTTTTTATTTAGGTTAAAGTATCAATTCAAAAGTCTTTGATCCACTGATTTATATAAGTTCAAGAAAAACATTGGGAGCAAACACAGATTTCGTCGATCAACCAGCTGTTCAAATAAAGATTGCAGAAAAGTATATTTTCTGTAACGAAAATGGAGATAAGAGAGCGCAAAATTAACCGGTACATCATCTATTTTTTGTTCTACTTTTTGCCTGATTCCTCAACAACTTAAGTTTCATTGTCAGAAAAGCCGGGAAAAAGGAAGGGGAGGGGGGGAACTTTAGCAGAAGTAAATAAATAAAGGAGAATGAAACGAGTTTTCATAAGTAAAACCAAACTTTGTAACTGAATATCAGTAGTTATATAAGAGAAATTTAATACCAGGAATTTATTATTAGAAAACAGTTTCAGCGAAAGCTTTTTAACTATATGAAAAAGAGGCTGCAAAATCTGTTCAGTAATGAAAGATCATGTTCCGTTACTCTACTCATATTCGTAGGTACTAGCAATCTCAAGACCTCATCAACTCGTTTCTGATTGGAGATTTCTGATTTGGAACATTGACTATTGCTCATTTTCCATGCGAGTTTTTTAATTTTTGAAAAAAGTTAAAGATATCAGCATGGACGTCCATGGTTGAAACACTTTCGAGAGAAAACATGTTTTTAATTTTGGTAAGTTTTTTAACCACTTAATAGTTTTGCCCGAGTGTCACTCGGGCAACGCGTTATTATTGCCCAAATTGTGACGTCGGATTGTGCATTGAATGTTTTAAGACTTATCATCCGCAAAAAAATTATTAGATATATACATACCTGTAAACACTTTTTTAATCTGTTTTTTAGTATCGTTAAAAATAAAATATAAAAAAAAGTTGGAACACGCCCTTGGAACTGGGCGTGTTCCGGAAGCCCATCAACCTTAGCCAGGCTATCTAATCCTCGATTGTACGGAAGATGATGCGGTGTGGTAATTATGGTGGTAGCTAATCTAGTTTTACTTTGAGGCAGTTGACTCTGATAGCACTTTCAAATTCGTTTGGTAGTGCGTTCCATGGGAGAGCGACGCGGTTGTTCAAGAAGTTGAAGCGAAGGAGGCAGTTGTTGACAATTTCACGATGAATGCCCTACTTTGTCAAGTAGTATTTTGACTTTTGAAGCAAGAGAGTTAATCAAAGGCAGATCTTTTAGGCAGATAAGCAGCGCTGCCACTTTTCAAATCAAGAATGTAGGTAGTTTGACACTTTCACAATTGTCTATTTTTTTAAAGAACAACTTACAGAATTGTATTTCGAAAAAAAGTATATATATATTGAATTTTGAATTTTTTGAGGTATATACCTCAAAAAATTCAAAATTTTCAAAATTTAAATTATCAAATTTTCTGGTCAATTTAATATTGCTGATTATGAAAATAAGATCAAAGTTACATTAAACAGCATCTAAATTAGTCTAATTTAGCATTTGAAATGTTTATAATTTTCTAGTTCCTTAGCAGCGGTCTTAGCAACGAGGATGATACCTGAATTTATTTTATTTCCTATCTATGTTTGTGTTCGTTCAGAATGGAAATTAACTTTATAGCCTACAGAGCTTCTTTTTTGAATTAAAGACATTTCTAAGCAACACAACCACTGTATTTCCATAAATTTACTGGATGCATGTAATGCAAAGTTTACTTGGATCAGTTAATATTATGTCATTATAAAGATTTGATAAAAGGCTTTGGAATTATACGAAGTGGAAACTACTTGATCGTGAAAATCACATGATCTTGAAAAAGCAAACTCATATGTCAAGTGACCATGGATATTAGTGCATATTTCTGAAACAATCACCTCGAATGCTTGGAAATTATCTTTAAGTTAGCAAAAGAACTGCTAAAAACTGTTATTAACTAATGTGTTCTTAGCCCATTGTGGGCTCTTGTTAAAGCTAATAAAACATCTATTAGTAAGACTTGTAACTATCATTTGTTATTTGAATCATTAAAATTAAAAAAATGGTTGCTTTTTAAAGCACTCTTGATTCGTTTAAAGTTTACCATCAAAAATGATGCCCAATCAATCAGTTTGCAGTTCCAATTTTAAATTTAATGCCTAAAAATTTATGCGCATTATTGCAAAATTAGTCATGTACAAGGAAACTGCAAGAAAGATATACAACGTTGTTAAGAGCTCTCTTAAATGCGTGCAAAATAAGCTAATGAATTTAGGTAAGCTGACAAATAACTACGCTTTGAAGAAAGTAATAAAAAAATTGATATAACGTTATTCAACATAGAAGAATGATTAACAATTACTTACGAGAGCCAGCTTCATAAAACTTAAATTCTGATTAATTACAATACAAAAACCGTAACACATGTAAATAGAGCGCATTCAAACCTTTGCTTCAATCAAATTGCATTTTTAAAAAATACTAAAACACTGCGACAAGTTTACAAAATAATTGTTATACAAGTTTTCTTATCATAAAATGCAGATTTTCATATTGTCTCGTATCAAAATTCGCGCAATATTGTTTTTCTATTATAACATAAGAATAAAAATCACCTAGCTAAAAAATTTAGCTCTTTTAATTCAACAAAATACAAAACGAAAACACAGACCTTTTAAATTTAAAATCTGTACAATATATTATTTACTTTGCAAACGTCAATACTGAATCTGTCTACAAAATATTCTGCATTATAGATTTTTAAACTATAAAATTGTGAAAATCCATAATAAGGAAACGAACAGTTGGTAAGAAAGCAGTTTAAAACTCAGTCATCATAAAAGTTTAAAAAAGTTAAACAATTATTACTCATTTATAAAAATGGTTAAAATTTGATGCTCCTCCGTCTTAAGAGCCTAGGTAATCCTTGTCGATAAACCGAAAAAAAAGCGAAATATATGTGGTAGTTTTACAGTAAATTTATCGCAATCCATCTTTAAAACGCTTCGGAAAACAACGAGTAAAAAATGTTCTCAGCGTATTGATTCTTTAAGTTTTGAGCATTTTTTAAATCTTTATCATTTTAAATTGTAAATATAGTAAGAGAGTTGCGAATCACCAGCCTATGGAAATCACAACTAACATTTTTTTTTTTTTTTAATTTAAACTAATTATTTTATTATAGCTTTTAAAATCTTTTATGCAAACATTAAATGAATAATGAATTATTTTATCTCAATTTCTATTTTATATCCAAAATTCTAATTTTATGATAATCAATGTTTATATATATTTATAGACTTCCATAAGGATATAGTCGTCAAGACACAATGTGTATAGCTATTTTATAGAATCCTAATAAGATTAAGCATTAAATGTATAGGAAAGTATTCCCAATACCCCCTTACTATCCAAGCTGATAAAAGACCATCTAAGACTACTCCAATTTGTATCTATCGTAGATGTGTATACTTTAGACGTACATTAGACATCGAAAAAACGTCTAATTACAGAGATTCTATTTATGTTCAAATGTAGACGAGTATTGAATGCATAAATTAGATTAACTCATTGATGTCTTATTTTAGGTTGAGTATAAATGTATTTAATATGTCTTTTATAGATCAGTTAACTGAAAAAAATGTTTAAACTCATAGCAGAATTGATTTGATACAGAACGATCATTACATATGACCGCTATTATGTAAAAAAACGTTCATCTAAAACGGCGGAAACATGTTTCTAAAATGGAATAAAAATATATGAAGACTCCACGGGAAGAAACGGCAGGGTCACATTTTGAAAGTTTCAACTTTTTACACTTTCTAGCTTTACTATCCATAATAGCATATTTTGTATTTGAATTCAAATCAAATAAATGATTTGATGCATATTTAAAGTTTTTCTAAATTTTCCTAAAACTTATAAAGGTTTAAAAGTTTAATAATGATTTATCTCAAAATGAAAAAATGTGACCCTGCCGTTTCTTCCCGTGGAGTCTTCATATGCGTTGCTAAATTTATGTTAATATTTGAACGGTTTTAGTCATAATGAAAATAAATTTGGGTTTTAAGTAATAAAATTACATGCTATTGTAAACAACATGCTATTTTAATGACGAAATATTTCAACGTAACTCAACTTTAAAAGAAAGTTTTTATGCATGTTTCCAAGAATTCAGGGTACCTTGCGCATGTGTGAATAAGTTACTTTGGATTTTCAGGGAAAACGGTCTAAATGATGCTAGAACCCTTCTGAAAACAGCACAAGACATCGAAGCACGCAATCTATGCAGAGAAAAATATATTTATTTGCGACTTAAAAATGAAATAGTGAAATCAAATGAAAAGGAATTTGAGTTTAATGCTGAAGCTAAATCAATAATATGTAATATAGATAGCCTACCAACATTTATGTTTTCTAATTCTCGGTTGTGGCGATACTTAGATTGTGGTGGGAAAAAGATGTATTCATGATTGCTTTTTATGGTGGTGAAGGAAAACCAGAACAAGTAGATTTGTTTTTTGCTGATTTTATTTAAGAAGCTAAAGAAATTTTGGTCGTTGGTTTCACAATTAATGGTAAAAATTATACTTTTAGTATATCACCATTCGTTTGTGATTTATTAGATTTTGTTATTGTCAGGGCGTTCTTTTATAAAATTGTTTTTGGTCACATTGCAAAATATGGCTGTGAAAGTTGTACAATTGTTGGGACGTATTATTCTCAGCGGGTTGTGTTCGAAAGCGAAGAACCGCGTGTCTTGCGTGACAAATGTTCTTTCAAGATCTTTGGGTGCTTTGAACATCTAAAGAAACTCTCTGCCTTGAGTGAATTGGACATTCCGATTGTTTCAATATTCATGCCTTGGTGTAACAAAAAAAAAATTATATTTTTTCTAACTTTAGGTCCAATAAATTGTAAACAATTGTTAACTGACCAATGCTTTAAATGTCATGTCAAATGAATTAAAGAGTGCCAAGAAAAGAAAAGTATCGAATAAATTTTAGAAACTAATTCACTGTTAGTGTAAACATATTGGACTTTACAATTTGTTCATTTGATAATGACTTTGAAAACAAAGCACTAAGGAAAATCTAGGCATTTTCCGCTGTTTTTATGCATGAAATGGGTTTTTCAGCACGCAATACATGTTAACCAGTTGAAAATTACATGCAAAAAGTTTTCAACACATTTCTTTACTTTGCTCAGAAATCCTCAGGGCTAAATCTATGTGTAGAACAGGCGCAAATTTACTAGAGTAAAAAATGTGAAGATTTTTTATTATTTTCATAAAAAAATCTGTAAAAATGTTTCAACTCACTTCTAAGGTCATGGTTTAGTTAAGAGAATGTTTATGGGGCACTAATAGCACTGTCATATAAGGTTTTATATAGAAAATGGTGCATATGCTGTAAATAGGGCTCAATCAAGTACACCAGTTTTGACCCCCTAAACCAAAAATTATAGTAAGAACATGAAAAGCCTTATTTTATAAAGTTGTTGGTATATTCAACTAGAGCACATGTGTTACCCACATCATAGCTGGGCGCTTGCAATGGGTCATTATGGCCTGGGGACTTGTAATAGACTGTAATCGGAAAATTTTTGCACTAAAAGTAAAAAATCAACAAAAAATCAACACTAAAACTACCATAACTTTTGTTATACTGCAGGGATCGGGAAAAAATTTTACCCAAATCTTGGTATTGGCATAGGCTACATTGCCACCAAATTTTATTGGTCTTTGATTAATGATTAGGTTTTTATAGCAACTTTGATATGTTAAAAATAAAAGGTAAATTTTTTCCATTTTTGTAACTTCAAAGTCACTTTTTTCACGAAGACCTAAAAGATTTTAAAATTTGCACCAGGTGATCATGGGATGTGTATCACCCCATATAGGTGGCATTCTTGGGTCAGCTAGGTTGGCAATATCTGATCCCATGATTACAGTGAATCGATCAAGTATGCATAATTTTTAGTAAATTAAGCATAAGCTACTCATAACCTATAGCTGACTATGCCATGGGAATGAACATTTGAGTTCATGAACAGTATAAATTAGAGCTTGCATTTAAAAACGCCAATACTTTTCAATCTGCATTTAAAAAATATGAAAAATATGAAAAAAAAAATTGTTTCAAAGAAACTTATCATCCAAAGGAGACTGTTTAAAAAAAAAGAATCTTATAAAATGCTTACACGATCCTTTCAAGATTTCTCTTTGTGTTGTAAATTTGATGTCATCATAAAAACTCATGTTTTTAAAAAGAAAAGAATAATAAAAAAACTTTGTTATTTAACGAAGCATGATAACATGATCGTGAAAGTGGAAAATACTTGTTTGTTGAAGAACAAATATTTTAGTAAAAAAAAAACAACCCTTTGGATCACCAAGAATTAAATAGTTGCTTTTATATCAATACTTCTTTTGCTTCCATTTCCTCTGAATAGGTCGGATTAAAAAACTCTACTTTTTAAGACCTATCAATAAAACCGGACGCTTCTCAAACTCATTGAAATGATTGTCACCTATTAGATAAATGAGAAATTGGAGGCGTTTTCTGTTCGCACAATCTTAGATGATATAAATCATGATGTTGGATTTATCCATAAAGTTATGCATCAAACAATTAATTATATCAGAACTAATCTTCAATCACAAAACTTCATCATTTTTCTGATGGCTATTCAGGGCAGTTTAAAAACTGCAAACGTATTTATAACATATGTCATCATGCTGAAAATTTTTCTGTTGGTTGCATCTAGAACTTTTTTGCAACAACCCATGGCAAATCACCATGTAAAGGTATGTTATGATGATATTGTTAGCACTTTAAAAAAACTTGTTCCCACTGCTAATTTGCGTCTTAGCGCAGGTCAAACACTGTCTGCTGAAACAATGTTTGAATACTGTCAAAAGTCAATCAGTGGGATCATGTTTGTATATGTCACCGCTGAAGAAATGAAGCTAACACGAAAGAAACTTGCCCATAGATTTTCAATAGCAACCACTATTACGGGAGTAAGAAGTTTCCATCAACATGCAACTTCATCTACTTCAATCATAAAGATGAAACGAATATCTAAGGATGATTATTTTGCTCTTATATTTGATTTCCTCAATAAATAAAAAAATGATAAGGCTCAGATTGACAATATTACAATATCACAATAACTATTGTGCAAATATGATGAACTTTACTTGCTTAGTATGGTTCCCAAAATTGATAAAGAGAATAATGATTTCATGGTAAAGTTTATGCATCTCAGTTTTTCTAGATATATAAATATATTTTCAAAATGTAAACTTTAAAAAAGCGTAGAAAATGATGATCAAAAACTTGAATTGGCTTATTTTCTCTTCATTTTTGGATTCACTACACTCAAAATGGTCAAATACCAAATTTCAGCCAATATCTTGGCTATAAATTAAATTATTCAGGAGATGATACCATTAAAATTTCCAAAATGGAGAACATGGGCCCAAAAAATGGCATTTTCAGTCTAAAGTTCAAAAGAACATATCATTATAATGATTCAAAGTACCAAGACCGTCTTTTATATTAAGATGTCCATGTCTTCTTTTACCGGTAAGTCTATTTTTGTTCTACTCTGTGTTACTTTTCACCTAATTCTTTAACAACTTTAGTTTCATTGTTAGAGAAATAGGGAAAAAGGAGGGGGGAGGAATTTTTGCAGAAGTGAATATATAAAGCAGAATGAAGCTAGATTACATAAACAAAACAAAATATTGTAACTGAATATCAGAACGTAAATGTTGAGAAATTTAATGCCTGAAATTTAACTTCTGAAAACAGATTCTTAGAAAGCTTCTTTAACTTTATGAAAAAAAGGCAGCAAAATCTGTTCAATGATAATAGATTATATTCCGTTACTCTACTCATCTTATTGGGTGGAAGAACTCGGCAACTTGTTGGAATATTAACTAGTACTCAATCTCTTTGCAAGTTTTCTATCTTCTGAAAAAAGTAAAAGATATCAGCGAAAAGTTTCTGACCAGCAAAAATCATCATAAGTTACATATTCATAATATTAAGTTTTAATCTTTAAGTAAACCTTTGATAAATCAAGTTTCATCAAAAAACGTAGAAAAGAAAATTCTAAAGTTTTTTCCAAAACTTGCTAATAAATTACGAACATTTTTTTTGTTCAGTATTTTACCAATTCTCGAAAAATTGAGGCTTTGTTTGAATTCATTTCAGAGGCGTGCTAAGGAAAATAGCATAAACTTATAATCAGTGTTTTCCAACTTTGAAAATGTCTTCCTTTAATTTTGTTTGCTGTCATTTCTATTAACCATCTCCTTTTCTGTTAAGTTAGGATGTCTATTTAGATGGTGTAAGAAGGATAGAACTTATAGAGACACATAACAAATCTATTCCTCTATTACACATTTTATTCTAGAGAATCTACTTGTTCGCTGAAGCATGATGAGTGACTTTGATGATGATCACATGTCTTATTAAGACTTTACAAAGTTGGGAGTAAAAAAGAAAAAAAAAAAAGAAAAACGTTTTTTTGATTTAGAAACAATAATCAGCTTTAGAAAAGAAACGATGCGGTTGAAACCATTAACAGATGTTAAGAAAAAAAGTTGAGCTGAAAAGTTTTAGTCAAAGGAGAAAGATTTCGGAGAGCGTCAGAATTTTCAAAAACTACCTAAAGTTCCGACCATTTTTAAACTTAGAAAACATGATTTAACTCTTTCAGAAACCCCTTAACAAACTATTTTTCAGAAGTTATCTTTTTTGCACAGATCGATCCTTTAGATGTGGAAACAACTTTAACCATACTCAACATAAATCAGGTTTGTAATTGCCTAAATTAATCTTTATAACCTTTGTTTTTTAAAAAAAAAAATTAAAAAAATTTCATTCAGTAAATTACATTGTCCTCCAAAACATTAGTAACCAAATAAAATAAAAAAAATTTTCTACTTTGATTACTTATTACAGCAATTTTGTTTCTTTAATTACACTTTAAATGAAAAAAAAAGGTTAATATTACATATAAGAAAAAAGGTTTTAACATAAAAAGACTTCTTGAAAAAAAGTAAACATAAATTTTTGTTTGTATTGGTATTCTAACGCAAAAACGTGGTCTTCCAAAACATTAGCAACTTTTTTAAAACTACCCTAAAAAATGTTAATATCAATAGTTAATGGCGTATCCTTTAGTTTTTAGGATCAAGGAACATCTTCTCGGCATAGACTCTACGAGTTTATTAATTTTTTCTTGTTTAATCTCATTCCACATGGTTTCAATAGCTTTATATAGCTCATCGGCGTTTTTGAAAGGCCCTTTGTGTTTTAGGGAGAGTTCAACTTGATACCATAAATTTTCAATCGGGTTGAGATCAGGATATTGAGTTGGCTATTTCATTACTTTCATTTGATTTGTTTCAAACCATTCTTTAAAAAGTTTAGAGGTGTGTTTGGGATCGTTGTCTTGTTGAAATGTCCGTAAAAGAGGCGTATTATTATCAGAATGAGGAACCACTTTTTCCTTGAGAGTATCACAATAAACATACTGATCCATAATACCATTTATTCGGTAAATAGGTCCAACTTCACTAAAACCGGAAAAAAAACCCCAAACCATTGCACTTTTTCCACTACCATGTTTTTTTTTTATTTAGAAACAATATTCAGCTTTAGAAAAGAAACGATGCGGTTGAAATCATTAACAGATGTTAAAGAAAAAAAAGTTGAGCTGAAAAGTTTTAGTCAAATGGAGAAAGATTTCGAAGAGCGTCAGAATTTTCAAAAACTACCTATAGTTCCGATCATTTTTTTAAATTTAGTTAGAAAACATGATTTAACTCTTTCAGAAACCCCTTAAAAAACTATTTTTTAGATCTTTTTTGCACAGATCAATCCTTTAGAGATGGAAACAACTTTAACGATACACAACATAAATCAGGTTCGTAATTGCCTAAATTATTCTTTGTAACCCTTTTTTTTTTAAAAAAAAAATTAAAAAAATCTCAGTCAGTAACTTTTGTAGTTTCCACCAAAAAAAAAAAAAAAAAATTATTTCGCGAATTTTTACGATTTCACTTAGTCGCTTCTTTAAACAAAACATGAAAAGAAGACAAGTTGAAGATGTTTAAGTTCAGTTCACAAGAACGAAATAAAAAGAGAAAAAAAAGGGCATCCAAAAAAGTATAGAAGAAGCTCTATTGAAGAAGCTAGTGTCAAACGAACAAAGTTCGTCAATTAGAATAATAATGTTGTATCAGGAGTTTAATTTGGTTTGAATAAAGATTGCAAGTACCACACTTGTCTGTGGTCATATGTGAATAAATCTTTTTTAGTAAGTGTTTAAATAATTCTAGTAATTCTAGTAAAAGAAGATTACCGAGAAAGACCCCCAGTTGTCCATATATTTACTTTTGAAAGAGTTGGAATTTGTAATAATGACTTAAGTAATTTTCAATGCCAAACAATCTTGATAATCCCAGAAGAGAGCGGTTTTTGACGTGTTGTTTTTTAAAGAGTTGCTGCATTAATTAATCATTAATTTGTCATAACAAGAGATAGATAAGCAACAGAACACGATAAAAAAGACGCAAATTGTAAGTTGTATGTGTTAGTTGAAACATAACTTTATATACTGTGAGGAGGGAGAACTAAATTAAAAAAAACGTACACAAGATGACTCATCAACTCTTCATATAATTAAGTGATAAAGCGTAAGAAGAAAAGTTAAGTAAAACTCGGAAAAGACGTAAACACGAAGACGAAAAAACGTTAAAGCGTAAGAAGAAAAGTTAAGTAAAATTCGGAAAAGACGTAAACACGAAGACGAAAAAACGTTAAAGCGTAAGAAGAAAAGTTAAGTAAAACTCGGAAAAGACGTAAACACGAAGACGAAAAAACGTTAAAGCGTAAGAAGAAAAGTTAAATACAACTCGGAAAAGACGTAAACACGAAGATGCATAAACGATAAAGTGTAAGAAAAGCTAAACAACTGGGAAAAGACGTAAACGCGAAGACTCATCAACCTGCCGCATAAATAGAATATGAGTAGGTATTGCAGCCAAAAATCAACCAAAAACTATAAAAACTCGAAAAAAATAAAATAAAATAGAATGATGGATTAGAGCGACTTGTAAGTTTCTTAAAAGTTTCTCTTTAAAACTTCGTCTTCTTTTCTTCTTCTCTTTGGAAGTAGAGAAGAAGAAAAGAAGACGAAGTTTTAAAGAGAAAGTTTTAAGAAAGTTTTAAGAAGAGTTTTACAAAGAGAAAGAATTTTGTGATTAAAAAAACTACTTTGATGAACAAGTAGTTTTATAAGCAGTTTAATAAGCAGTTGAATAAAAGAAGAAAAGAAGAAGATTTTAATATTGATTAAAGGAGAATAACCAGAAGTTTAAAATAAAGAAGAGGTGTTTGTAATAAAAAGAAGATATAAAAAGAGAAGTAATTGATATAAACAGTATTGAACACTGCAAAAATTCGTAAGAGAATGTTATTTATAATTTATTAATATAATGAAGATAAGAGTGCTAACCATTATCCACTAATAGAATATTTATTGAGCTTTATTATAACAGAATATACTGAGGACGGCAAACACAACCTTACCCTGTAACGATTAAACCTTGCCCATTCCTAACCAAACTATTCTCAAACCTCGCCCTTTTCAAACTAAGTAATCCCCACGCCACTAACCGCGATCCCAATCTCCACACTTACCTTCCACACAATTTTACAACCCATATCTCCCTAATCACTCATCACATCAACACACTAACAAACGAAAAACATAACATAGTTAATAATATAGAAACGCCGCCCTCACAATACAGATGCCTTTATAAAAGATTAACAAAAGATCAATAAAAAACCAATAGGAAGTACAAATTTTTTGATTCAAAATTTGATACCTTCACTAACTTAATATCATTCTTTTTTCTCTTTCTTATAGACAACCCCAGGTTGAAGCATGCAGCACTTGTGAGAAAGATCAATTATAATTAATTTCAAATACAATTAAAGATTTTGTTAAGGATATGGCTAAAGCTGAAAGGATGGTGAGTTTAGGTCTAGCAACGAAGTTTTCTAATAAAAGAAATAAGCTACAAATAAAGTTAAAACAGATAAGATTATTCTAGTGGTTACATCAATTACATGGAGAACTTATAATTTCTAAAAAGTCCTGTTCAGAAAGTATTTTATTTACGCCGATTCAGAGTCAGTATCTTCTGCATCAATAACCATAAGAATAAAGAAAGTTCTGCCTTTGGATACCATGGAGGATATATAACAAATGCGTGAAAATGATTTTCTTAGATTGAAAAATGAAGTATTTCAGTGGAAAATACCTCATTTTACCATCAAAGAAGGTCATGTTTTTACCAATCAATTTAGGGTAAAAAATAAAGATAATACTTTAGTTAGATTGGTATCAGCATAGGTATAAACTATAATGTTGCTGTAGAGTTCTAATTTTTTCAAAAATTTTCTATAACTTAATTTTTATACAACAGTAAAATCCTACAATACATCGCAGGAGGGGTCTATTAGATCGTTGGCCAGTTAAAAGAAAATCAACATAAAAAAAGTTAATATTTCAATTTAAACTTATTTTTTAAATTCATTTATTTAAACTCATTCTTTAAATTCATTTTTTTCTTCCTTCCTTTCTGCGAGACAATTTGCTACGATTGCCCCATTATAGTCAGAACCTTACAAACAGAAAATACTTTAAACGAAATAATTTATCTCCTATATCGCTTTTTAAAAATTCATATCGAATATCAATAAAATAGGAAGTTCAGAAGAGTAGCTGTTTTTCAATTATTTTTATCCCATTAAGACCGAAATGCAGTTCACTTTTTAAAGTCTCTTATTTTTAATTGACATCATTAACCACTAGTTTACAGGAGATTTTCTATTTTTTGTAAAATCGAAATTTTTTCATTTCAATTAAAAACTTCATCTATGTGTTAAATTTGTATAAAAATATTTAAATATTTAAAATGGACAAATGGAAAACATAGATTCGATATACTTCAAGAATAAAGTTCAACACGTTTCAAGCTCTATATAATTCAATTCTATATATTTCAAGAATGAAAAAGAAAGTATTGCCTCGCTAATTCATCCTTTTGAAGGATTTCGATTATTTCTTTTACGATATTTCTTTTGAGTAGAATTGACACGTACAGGATTGCTACGAACAATCTGTAGGGATTTGATAATGTAAGGATTATCATTTTTATCACCGCCATCTGCAACTGGAACAGAAACAGGACCTACGTAAGGTCCGAAAGGTTTTCCATTAAAACTTTCTTCAGACCACATATATACGGCAATTCCTGCAGGAACATTCATACTTTTAATATTCGTTTCATCATTACTAAAATAACATCCATAGATGATCAAATTTGAGTATTTCTAAAAAAAATGATTTATCAATACACAATATCAATACATCTGGACAACGTAAGAAAACGAATATTGGTTGTTTAAGAAATGAAGAAAAAACTTCTCACCCCAATGTCAAGAAAAACACATAATGAGGAGAAAGATGTTCCGCGACAGATCTTTACCATCTCAGAAGATTTCTTGTCACTTTTGAAAATTTTCATGGATTGCGTCGATTTTCCATCACAATGTCTATCAATCGTGATTGGGCCGTAAAATGGACCGTATTCTTTGCCTGATAAAAAATTGATAACATAAAATTGCAACACAAAGATTAATGTGTGCTATATATGTCATGAAGATATAATGGCTTACAAATGGCGTATCTTTTAAAAAAAAAATTCGGTCATACCTGAAGAAAATAGATATGATAATTTATAAATGGAACTAACCATTGTAGTTTGTACCATTGTAAAAAAGAGCTTCAATATTTTCCGGAATGTATATAGATCTAAATTCCATTTGCCAATTTTGTGCTAAGTATAAAATAAAAATGAAATATTTTGCTTTAAGAAAACTGAAAACTTATTTTTATTATTACATTATATTTCTTTGAATCTTTTGTCAATAAGTCTCGCTCTAAAAAAATAATATTTATAAAGCAGTGAACACTAAATGAATCCTCTCGATATCTTAAGAATGTCAACTTTGAAATGATTTACATTTTGAGATCTTAAATAAAAGAAAAAAAGGAAAAAACGTTTTAAAATAAAAGCACAACAAGTAAAGCTTCAGTAAAAAATTGAAGATAATACAAAACTGATAAATTGAAATAAACACTATTATACAAACTAAAAATTGCAAAATACAATTGTAAACATAGAAACTTAAAAAAAATCTTACCACGGCCATAGACTTTTCCAAGATCAGTGTAGTTGTTTATTGGAAACACATAGCAATATTCATCCTTTAAGAGATAAAAAATCACATTTAACATAAATTGTTGTCAGCAGGTGTACATTTAAACATGGTATAATCTTAAACTATATTACTCTGCATTAGGTTGGTCTAGAAAACTATACCAGAAAGTTTAAGTTAGTAGAATTATTGCTGCACAATAATTTTACTAACTTATTCCTTCACTTTTTTTTGTTAATTGTGTATAAATATTTGTCCTGCAAAATTTCAGGCTGATTGAGCTTCAAACCATTATCATTATTGCTTGTCTGGTGTCTAAGCTTACAATATCTGTCCAATTTCAACACATTATAAATTAATTTACTTACTGTGCTGAATTCTAATGTACATGCTACTTTTTTCATTTGAAGAGTGTTACTGAATTAAAATTGAATTCACATTGAATTGAAATTGAACACTTCAACAAATAAACTATAAACTAAGCTATAAAATGGCTTCATCCAGTTAGAAACCTGCCATAGAGCACTGGCTAACTGAAAAGCCAACTTCTCAGTTATTTACAGCAAGATTACCATGTATGTTGAATATACTTCAACTAAAATTTAAACTGCTCCAGCTTCATTATTTAATGGAAGAACCCTTCTGGAAAGTTGCAAAATGTCTTCTGATGCAGCTACTGTATTTGGATATAAGCTAGATTACCAACACAAAAACTGTCAACACTGCATCAGAACTCTCTGGCTCTGAAGATACACAGGACACCACAAAGAGAAAGGAACAGGATGAAAGAAGACATGTTTAAAGGTAATTTTCTAGATTTGAAACAGAAGATGAAATTCTTTCATTGACATTTAGCTCAGAATCAGAAGAAGATGAGAAGTGTTAGACACTTCAAACTTAGACACAACAGATTCAACAGCTTGTACTTCATCATCAAAAAAGAAATTTAAAAAACTCTTCCAGTCCCTTGAAGTTTTAGGTGCTTAGAATTTACCTCTCAGACTGTGGAGTTTTACTTATACCCGGAGTTGTTGCAAAAACGCTTGGCCCTGACATTTCAGAAATAATATTAGCTTAAAGTTAGACAATCCAGTATAAAAAAAACAAAGACAATAGGCTGCTGCAACAGCTGAAAAAGAACTTCCTTTTGCTAGGCCACTATAGCTGTATAGGTACAGCAAAATTTTTCCCAACACTGATGGATCAAAGCAAAATGTGGATTGCATAGCAGTTATTGTTTTTGGGAATGGCCAATAAAAACTGTTGGCTGTTCCAAAATGGGACAGAGGAGTAGGAGAGCCTAAGCTATTGCCTGTATTGAAGTAATTGAGAAATAGGAGCAAAGGCCTTGTATTTGTGACAAAAGCTAGCAATACAGGGCTTCATAATGGAGCATGTGTTGGAATTGAGGAAAGCCTGGAAACTGAAATGGTCCGGATTGTATACCAATATTATGTTATGAAACTTGTCCTTCCAAATGTTTTCACATCTCTGTTTAGTCCAACTGAAGGTCCACCAATTGTACTATTCAAGCAATTTTAGAAACAATGGCCATTAATAAACTAAGATGCTTATACTGTTCAACAATTGATGAACTGTCTCAGGATCCAATATTGAAGAACATACAACATGCCTATTTATATGCTGCTCTTGAAATACAGCAGCCAAAGAATTTTATCAGGATTTGCTGTGTTTATGCTTCTGGTTTCTTGGTGGGTACAAAGACAGCGAGAAGTTTCAAGCTCCCAACACATAACCTAAAATGAATGGAAAAAGCCATTTATCCACTGAAAATCTTTCTTTTTAAGACGCAGTTCAAGTTGGCCACTGGAACAAGTTGAGTCCAGGAATATCACAGATTTGCTCTGTCAGTTTTGTTTGTTTCAAACAGTGAAACAAACACCAGTTGGAATTCGAGTCACTCTGAAGACTTATCCAAAGAAGACTGTTGCCAGCAAGGGATAAGAAGAATTTTCAAGGTACCTCTGGTTACAGTCTGAACATCTTTTTGGCATGGCCCTTTTAGATGGCAGAGTGTAAGCATCAATCAAATAAAGAATGATACAAAATCTACATCAACTAGCATTGACAGTCACCCCTTGGCTTGTGAAGTTTACAAGTGAATCTGAACAATTGAAATTAGAGGATCTGGTGACAAAAAGGATGACATATTTCTTTGATGTCCTCATGGAAGAAGGCAAAGAAAAATTTTTTCAGACATTTTAGCCACCAGGATAGTGGACATTTAATCCAGTCTTCAAGAAGTTTTATGAAATGGCTGCACAGATGACAGTTGTAAATGATGTAGCTGAAAGGGAATCTTAGCTGAAAGAGGAAGTCTTATGTAGAATTATGATGTCACACTGACAAAGAACAAGGAGCAGAAACAATTTTTTTTTTTTTTGATTGGTTGCAAACAATTGTAAGAATTTCCCAACTGTATCAGAGACATCAGTTAAGTTGTAGATTAATGAATGAGGAATAAGTTATCTAAAAACTTAAAAAATTGAGTTTTCAATTAGATATATTTTTACTTAGAACTTTAATTTATTAACTTTAATTCAATTTATAATTTTAATTTTAACTTTAAAATCAATAATGGACCTTCAACAATAACTATTTTATTTGAGACAAACAAAAAACTGTCACATGGGTGACCTCTAAATTTAATTTCTTTTAATCAAAATTTTGAACAGTTGTTATAATCACAACTAAGAACAAATATAACCTTGTGAGCAGCTGAAATCTGTTTTGTGGATCAATAATTTTTGCAAAAGGATTTCATTTGATTATAAGAAATTTTATCAGACATTTCATATTGACACATAACTCAAAACCAAAAGATTAGAAAAATATCAAACCAACAAAAAAAAGCGAACCTAAAAACTATTATCATTTAAAATCATTTACAAACTCATTTGTAACTTCCTGTGTGTGTCTGCATGCATGGATGGATGGATGGAAGGATGTATGGATGTACGCATGGATGGATGAATGCATGCATGGATGGATGGATAGATGGATGCACATATGCATGTATGTATGCATGCATGCATGCATGCATGCATGCATGTATGTATGTATGTATGTATGTATGTATGTATGTATGTATGTATGTATGTATGTATGTATGTATGTATGTATGTATGTATGCATGCATGCATGCATGCATGCAAGCATGCATGCAAGCATGTATGTATGTATGTATGTAATGCAATGTAATGCATGTATTTATGTATTTGTGTACGTAGGTATGAATGTAATGTAATGTATGTATGTATGTATTTATATATACACTTATATATACATATACATTTATATACCTATATGTTTATGTCAATATATATATATATATATATATATATATATATATATATATATATATATATATATATATATATATATATATATATATATATATATATATCAGTGAAGATCTTATCTTAACAATTAATCATGTTATTTATCCAAAAAGTACTTCATTATTTTTACAGATTTGTCTCTCCATAGTCTAAGAGGTAAATACTTTCTTTATCATCTTTATTAATATCTTCATTTTGATCAATGTTAGAGCAACTAGTGCACATTTTTGGTTTGTGAATAAATAATCCCAAACTAATTTCATGTGGCAAACAAAATAGATGCACAATTTCTAATCTCTTCCAACTTTTTTTACAGCATTTGCCCAATCAAATGTTAAAATGCCAACAAAATCATTGTTCAAAGTCAATTTAAACTCTTCTAAATCAGCTTTAGGGTAATTTAGCATCACCTTTATAGTAATTTATATCAATACAAATATTTTTATGAGTTTATGATTTTATGAGAAAATAGCTCATCACTTTCTATTAATTTCATTATTTTAACAATCTTAATCCAAAAATATTTTATATATTGAAACAAAAAAACTGTGCAACACAGTCATATATTTTTTTATTCTGTCTCAAGACAAAACAGACATCTAACTAGTTGAATATCTCTTGGGAGTAGATACAGATTATTGAGATTTTTATTGGAAACTGTTTCACATAATAAATATGAAAGATCATTAAAATTTTTTCTTAAAGACAAAAGAATTGTTGTTTGGTTTTTTGGTTTTTAATAAAGCACAAATTGCTGGTTTGAACTTTCCTGCGGAGCCAGTTAAAAGTGAAATTTTCTTTAAGTGAAAATTTATCTAATTTTCCTACAGAGGGTTGGATAGGAGAGAGTTTCTATCAAGTGATTTGGAAGTAATAGCAAGCAACAAGGATATTTTTTATGCAGCTAATTAGTAAAATGCAATGTTAGTGAAAAGTTTGCACTAAAATTTATTTTGATAGCAAAAGTAAGCTTTCCACAAAGTAACTTTTAAAATGGTTAATTTAGTTTGAAATATTAACATTGAATAAATATTAAAAAAAGATTAAGTAAACATGAAACTAATGTTAATAAATGTAGAAACTTATTAACTAGCAGAAATTTATTGTATTTTGATTTGAAATATTGCAATATAGTATTCCGAATATGGGAGGCAAAATTGGTTACAATTGCATGCCACTGTTAATCCTTACCTGAATTAGATTATCATCTAGACAAGCTCGAATATATTCAGTTTTTAATTCATTTGGAGAAATTTTGATAGACTTCCAACCACCACGTATTTTTCCAAGCACAGTTGGTCCAGGAAATGGCCCATAAGGATCACCTTAAAAATAGTAACAATCCCAATAACTAACTGTCAAAAGCAAAAAAAGTTTTCAAAGACTTTCAAAAATTTACCTCTAAAATTCTCGCTACTAAATCCAGTAACTTCCAATCCCTCTAAAATTATTATAATATCATAATTTAGTCTTTAATAAATACAAAAAATAAAAAAAGAAAGTTCCTGAAATTCTTTCTTAACCAATTCTAAAAATGTAAACTTATTATCCTATAACAAATATTAAATATGATCTGTAAATAAAAAACAAATAAATGTCTCATCAAAGATCACTTACCTGAAATAAAAAGGGAGTGGACGGATTCACGCCATTTTTCCAGATTTTTAATTTCATGCACTTTTTTCATTTCCATTGCAAGCTCATTTGGCTCAATCTTGTGACAAATACCGAGCAATTCTTTTTGAGAACATATGACAACTTGTTTGGTAGCAACTTGACCAGTTGATACTGAAGTTAAGCTTTTAAGATAGGCTCGAATTGTTGGGTACTTACCAGGTGATCCAAAATATTGAGTGATGCAAAATCTTTGCTGTCTATCGCATAAAATAATTTTTTCAAAAAATGTAAGAAGACAATGATTGCAAACTTTTGTAAAATATTTACTTTCTTTTGTAAAAAAAAATCTCAAGTTTAAATATAATCAGTGAATGCAAAAGATCTCCACCTACACATTGTTATAATAAGACTTACAAATATTTCAATTACAAGTGAATACAAAACATCTCCACCTACAAATTGTTAATTGGATTTTTCATTGTTAACTGTATGGTTGTAATGGTTGTAATGATTAACTGTATGGTTGTAATGATTGGAAAAGATGTCAGAAGACAATGACTGACATGAACAAGATTTATAAAATATTTCAAGTATCAGTGAGTACAAAATCATACAAATACAATTTAAATGCAAAACATCTCCACATACTTATTACACAAATTAATTTTTTCAAAAGATATCAGAAGACAATGATTGTAAAGTTTCATAAAATATTTAACATTTGTAAAAAAGTTCAAGTTCAAATATAATCAGTGAAAAGATCTCAACCTACTTATTATTAACTGGATCCAACAAAAATAGAAGAATATCTTTATCTGAATTTTTTTCTTTTTCTGTTAATGACAATAGATTTCTTGCAGTACCATTTAGTCCAACTGAACCAACAAGACTTGCCATGTCAGCAATCAGCACTTGTCGAAGAATGGAGAGATCAGAATAGAGGTTGAGGAACTCCAAACATCTGTCAGAATTCTTTCTTGCAACTTTTAATTTTTCAACCTGTAGATTTTCCACTGTACAAACACAGTATTTATCAATGTAAAATTTCAACTGCCCAAAGAAGTTCAGACCCTAAGTAAAAATCATTTGTATATTTTTATTTATTAATATCAATATCAATAAAGAGTTAAAGCAGCAAAAAATTGAAAAGCAATCATATGATTTGAAAAAAGAAATATAGTTTTTAAATTTTCACTTAAAATCAAATCAAAAAATATGCCCGTTTGGAAGCTGCATTCTTTTTTATTTTTCAAAAATTTTTAGAATCATATCACAGTTCACAGTGTTAGTTACAAAAAATGGAATATGAAAGTTTGAATAATGGTTGTTCTTTGCATAAGCTGGCTTAGGCCATTTAATATAATAAGGCAGCAAAGTACTTCTTCAGGTTTTTTTTATAGTCAAATCTTGAAATTAAGGTGACTTTTTAAACTTTTGTTTGTGCAAGAAAAAAATTTTGAGGGCAAATTGTGATGTACATTTTTTCTTTCTCATGCAAAAATATACATTCTGATACATTCATGAAACTTTTCTTTAAAAAGAAAAGTTTCATGAATGTATCAGAATGTATGTTGGCACCTTTGAACAGTTTCAGTATTTATATTTGTACTTGGACAAAATATTTTGATGTTAGATTTGTGGCAACAGATTAAACCATAAATTTCTTTATGTAGAGAAATGACTTTCTTTGGTTTTTTGAATTATTTATAGAACTTTTATGAAAGTCATAAAATGAAGGGAGTTTCTTTATGACGTTTCAATAAACGTCATAAAGAAACTCCTTTAGAAACCCAATAGATATTGAACAGCTTAAAAAAACCTGCATGTCTATGCAGAGTTTAGAAAATTGCAACTAAAAGTAAAATCAATCCAGCTTTTGAACAAATAGTTGATTAAAAGGTTAACAGCTAAAGGATATTATAATACTGCAAACAAAGGTATCAATCATTAATAGATAATCTTATACTAAATAGATTGATTTTAAAAACTTTCCTTTATTTGCAAATATTTTTATGTTTGTAGAAGCCTAATAAAATGGATCCAGGAAAAAATATTGTTTTAAAAAGCACATTGCTTCAAAAAAAAAAAAAAAAAAAAAAAAAGAAGAAAGAACAAAGACATATGTTGTAAAGCTAATCAATTTCCTATTCAAGTGCAACATTCAATGATAACTTTCATTATCATATCTTTTATATTTCATACTTTAGTTTTCTTAACAATATATGGGCAGCCATTTCAATAAAACTATTTACCTAAACTTCTATGCCTAAATGGAATAAAAATGCAACATACCCGAAAAGCCTGGTTATAAAGCTCAGTTGCTTGGTTTTCAGTTATAGACTTTTCTTCTCGAAACTGATTGATTGAGTTTCGAATTGAGCTGACAGCTTTCTTCAGCCCCTCTGCTTCAGCTCTCAGCTCGTCTGCTTGAGCACGAGTCAGTGCTTCATCAATAACTCGCTTTAACATTCCTTCCTGACTCTCTTCCGCCTCTATTATCAATGTACAACAAATATTATGTTCAAAACAAGTTAAATGAACAGTTCATCAACTTTAATTTGCATTTTATTTCTTGTGGAATATTAAAGCAGTGCCCATACCCTTTGACCCACCAAACAGACCAAATGCCATTGAAACAAGACTTAATACAGTTGAAAATGCAGCACCCATTGGACCAGCAAAACTAACCAAAGTTCCAACAAGACTGAGACCACCAAGAAGCATATCTTGCCAACTCCCACTGCTGATGCCATTGACAAGCTGAGTTAAACCTTCTCCAACATCTTTTATTCCAGCTGTAAAAGTGTTTCAGAACTATTGGTTTATAGGTAGCACTATTTGTTTACGTTACATATACTTAATGCACCAAAGAGAAAAAATAAAACTAGAAGGAGTTTTACTAGCAACTTTATCATTGCCAAGTGTGAGAAAAGCATTTTTGGCACTTTTAGCACTTTCTTTAAACTTTTTTTTCTTTTCATCCAACTTTGAGCCTCCTTTAGGATTAAGTAGATCGGACTTCTACATTAAAAAGAGGTAGAAATTTTTTAAAAACAATACTAATGATTAATATAGTATTAAAAACAAAAATATTAAAAGCAATAACAATAAATACAGTAGCATTAATAGTAAAAATAATAGCAATAATATATAACAAAAGCAATAATAATCATGATCATAATAATTAGAATAGTAATAATAATCACAATAGTAAAAATAATAATAATAATAATAATAATAATAATAATAATAATAATAATAATAATAATAATAATAATAATAATAATAATAATAATAATAATAATAATAAGAAGAAGAAGAAGAAGAAGAAGAAGAAGAAGAAGAAGAAGAAGAAGAAGAATAGTAATAATAATAATAATAATAATAATAAGTATAAGAATAATAATAAGAATAAGAATAACAATAATAATTAGAATAATAATAATATGAATAATAATAATATGAATAATAATAATAATAATAATAATAATAATAATAATAATAATAATAATAATAATAATAATAATAATAATAATAATAATAATAATAATAATAATAATAATAATAACAATAATAAAAATAATAAAAATAATAAAAATAATAAAAATAATAATAACAATAATAAGTAAGAAAAACAAGAACAAGAAGAGCAACACAAAGAAGAATCTTCTTCTTTTAAATTATATCAGCAAGAACAATTATTGTAGTATCCAAAGGCGCCGAGTTCACGGGGGCAACAGGGGCAGTACCCCCCCTCCTCCCCAGGAAATTTATACTAATAATATATTATCACGGATTATCTCGGGAGCGAATAGATACTCTCGACCCTGTTGCCCCCGTGAACTCAGCGCCTATGGTAGTATCGTATATTTTATAATTGCAATAAATGATAATTACTTATAGTCTAATTATTAGTCTTATTACTGGTTTAATTAGTTAAAAAAATTAGTTAAAAAAAAAATTGTTCTAATACTAGTCTAGCTATTAGACTGAAACAATCTAAAATTATGCAGTCTTAAAGCTGCAATTTTTTTACGTACATAATAGTATAAAATGTAAATATTAAGAATATAAATAAGGCGCTACTGCAGTTTCTCCCTCTTCCCCCCCCCCCCCCCTTTCCTTTTTTTTTATGATTGATTATGATAGAAAAATATAAATATATGGACCTGAAAATCAACGGAAAGTGCTCTAATTCGAAGTCAAAGTTGTAAAAAATCTCACTAAAAACCCTAATATTCGCCATTTTTAAAAATCTTTTTAAAAACGCTTTCATTTTTAACGAATATTAATTACTGTTACATTGCGCAATAAGTAGAGCCCGTTTTCATCAGCCTTAACATTATTATTTTAAAGTATTATAACGAAAGTGTTATAACGAAATGAAATTCATGGAAGATTTCAAAGAAAGGTTTAACCTAGAATGTGAGAATGTAGAGAAATTGATCAATAATTATTATTGTATTGTGCGCTGTTTTTTTTTTTTTTTATTAAGAAAACGGTAAGAGGGTTACAGTTTTTTTAAATTTTATGTGATAAAACAATTATGAACTAAATTTCAAAAGTTCTTCTATTAGGAAACAAAACTGTTGAATTCTTTTTTAAAATTTAATACAAAAGTACATTATATGTACTTTTGCAAGTATACTTGCAATATAGTTTATTCTCAAATAAATAAAAAAACGGCTATTTTCATAGCCACAAAAAATTGCGCAAGATAAACATACTTTAACGACTTTTTTAACGTAAAAACCATGCTATTAATGTATTGGTTTTGAAAGCTAAAAGACCATTGACTTATTATTCTCAAAATGGTGAATATTAGGGTTTTTATTGGGATTTTTTACAACTTTGACTTCGAATTAGAGCACTTTCTGTTGATTTTCAGGTCTATGTTTATATATCATAATCAATCTGAAAGTAAAAAGGGGGGAGGGGGGGAGAAAATGTAGTAGCGCCTATAAATGATACAATAATTAAATATTAACAATAAAAACAAATAACAAAATAATTAAACGAAAACATATTTAAAAGAAACAAGCCGGCGACTTTGGAATTTATCTACTTTGGTTTCCACGATAACTTGAATAACTTTTTAAGCCTCTTATGAGCGAGAGCGTTTAAGCCTTTTATGAGCGAGATTTTTGTTTAATGCTAAAATATTAAATTATTTTACGCCTTTTAAGTGCGGGATAAACAAAAGAGTAATGAATTATGACAATTTTCAGTGCAATTATTATTAAGACACAAATCATGAGCTAAGATACACGGCGATCTTTCGTATATAGATTTTCCTAATATCCGTGGATCTGGAAATTACCAAATAGTGAAACATCTCCATGTAACCTATTTAAAATGTTTTATAAAATGCGAATTCACCTTACTTTGTAAACAAAAACTTGTGCGTTATACAGTCAGAACGTTGTTCTTTTGTTTTCAAAAAAAAAAAATGTTGTTTTGACGAAACCATGCAAATAAAATTCACTTTTAAGATTATCGACGTTCGGGGGCAGATCACCGACGTTCGAGGGCATTTAAAAATACACACAAAGGAACAAAGGAATTTTTTTTTTTTTTTTTTTGACAATTAGGAAAAATAAGACATGTTTTATTAAAAAAAGAAGAAAGAGAAAGGTTAGTTATTTTTGTTATGTAGAATTTACTATTTAAAAAATCAGTCTTTTTTTAGAACTTTTAACCGAATGAGTCACAAGATTCCAGGTCTGCAAAATTATTTAACTTTAAAGAAATAATTGCGTGTCTGTATTTTGTTCAAATAAATAACGAAATAATTTCTTTCTGTACTTTGTTTCGTTTTATTTAACTTGGCGTTTTTACTGTTTCTTTCTTTAATCTGAAGTAAATTTCTGATATCGCCAGAAAATGATCAGACTCAAATCGCAAACGAAGGTTACAAAAATGAAATTATTTTCTACAATTTCAAAGTAAGTGAAGAGAAAATAAGGTTATGGTTCTTCAAGCTGTAATAGTATAACTGGAATTAATTAACTAATAGTAATTAATAGTTCTTCTTGTTTAGATGAAAAAGTTATTATAAGATAGTGTAGTGAATATTGGAGTATCTGTTGAAGAATTTTATTCAGGGTCTTATAAATGCAATAAAGGCTAGAGTGCACTCCGGAAAATTATAACTGAAAGTGATCAGTTTGATTGTTTTTGCAATGTTTTAGAGTCAGGAAATGGTCAGCCAATGTTTGAATGCGTTTTAAAACATGGTGAAGATAAAATTGGTATGCCTTTGTCTGTGAATCTGAGGATCGCAAATTATGGATTAAAAAACTTCCAAATGCAAACTTCGTGTTTACAGATTATAAGCGAATTTGTGCTCAGCACTAGCCTAAAGATGCAGAATTAAAAAAAGTCAAAGGTAGTAGTTTTGTTCCAGTGCATCCTTTATCAGTCTTTAAAGGTATATCAGTGTCTTGTATTCCAATAGTGTCTAGAAAACGAGATGTCACTGGGTTAATGTGCTCTGAAAGAAATAGTTTACCTGATGAGTTCGAAAACTTTAAAAAAATGGAAGCTATTCAATTTAATTCAATTGTAAAAAATTTGAAGTCAATGATAAATAACTGTGAAGAAAAATTTTATTTTGTTGAAAAAGAAAAAAAAAATTTTAATATCATATGAACATTGTGGACCAGTACCTAAGTTTTCAATATATGTAACTTTAGAAGATTCTGGAGATATTATTTTCTTTTTTAAACAAAGGAATTATTAAATATTATTCTCAACTGGACAATGCTGTTAGTTATGTTATTAATAATGAAACAGATTCTAAGCGAGCAAGTTATATTAGGCATCAAATAACCAAAACCAATTGAACGACAAAATTATGGATTATTTCTCAAAGTTTTTTGTGATGAAACAGTTGCAGCATTACGTGTAAAAATTCCTGAAGCTAAAGATACTGCACTTTTTATTGAAACAGTTGTCAAGTGATAGCTTATTGTCAACAGTAAAGCAAAAGGTCTATATATTAGATTAAATGATATTTAAAGAAAGCCTATTACTTCAGTCAATGATTAGCAAATAGATTTCTTAGAGAACTATATTTCTTATTTTGCTGAAAATTTGAAATGCGTAAATTCAAAATTAAGAGAGAAAAAGTTAACAATGGATACTGTGAGTGCTTTGCAAAAAACTTCTAAAAGATTAGCAAGCTGTGCCAAGTATTTGTTGAATTGCGGTGTATTTTATGTATTGCTAGGACAAATGCAATCAGATGCACTAGAAAAACAGTTTAGGAAATATCAGCAAGGGTCAGGTGGCACATATCTGTTAACTGAGCAAAATGTTATTCAAAAATTTAGAATCGACAAAACTTGTAATTTGACAGACGAGCAAGCAGTTTTTGCAATATTTCCTCCTGCTCACCACCATTGTGATAACTGTGAACTTGATGTGTAGTTTGATATGTCAATATGTGAAAATTGTGAAGTTCAGTTGCCAAATGAATGCAAACAAGGGCTTTTATATATTGCAGGTTTTATTGCTTACAAACTTCTGGAATTACATTCAATTTTAGAAGAAATAGACACCTTTGATATGTTTCAAGAATATGGAACTTTGATTAGTTCTTTGAACAGGGAAAGACTAAGAGAACCTTCTGACAATTTAGTCTACTTTGTTATTTATTGTTTTTTTATATTTGAAGTGACACTTGTGAATAAAGTTTCACCATTGCTGTGCAAGAGAGGATTAATTGACATTTTTATTAACTGTAATAGTAAATTTCGATTGCATGTTCGAAGTGTTTAAAAAGTTTGCTGCATTTTAGCAAACATTTCTTTAAACAATTATTGTAAAAAACACTCTGAAGATTTTGGGAAGGAATGTTTAATAAAACAAGCAAAACTTTCAACTTCAAAATAAAGTAATTTTAGTTAAAAAAAGTCAAAAAAATTTTAATAAAATAAAGTCAACATATTTGTTTGTTTTTATCAAAAAATTTATTATTTGTATTACAAGTGTTAAACAGCTAAAATAAACATAGTTATAAAAATGAGATTTAGTCATTTTTAGCTAAACTCTTTAAATTTTTTTTGTAATTAACTTATTTATAAACGTAAAAAAAAATTTCTACAATATTTGCTTCCGAAATTTAATCAAAATGTTTTGTCCTAATAAAGCTCTTTATTTGTTTCTGAAGTTTGTTTACAAAAGCAAGGATAAAAAATGATTTTAACCGTAAAAAAGTCGGCCTTCGCTAATTTTACGGAAAATGAGCTGTTGTGGCCTGTTTGAGAAGGCCTTGAAAGTACGGAATGAAAAATCTTATAAAAATAAGACCGAATGATAAAACACGGACGATCTCGAAAAATTTACTATTAAGTCAAATAGAAGATCGCCGTGATAAGAAATGCAGTAGATTTTTAAATAAGCCTAAGATATTTTTTAAAGCACCAACAGGTTAGTCTCATTTGGTCAGCAAATTTAGAGTACACCTGTCCAAAATTACACTTTTCAGAAGAGCCCTTTTTTGTTTTTATTCCTTTTGAGAAGGATAGAGATTGGACTCTACTGATTACCCCGGATCTGGTTTTGAATCCTGAACATTCAGAGAATTCAAATAATAACTTTTGATTCACTAAAATCCCACTTGTTCTAGTATCCACAGTCAACAATTAATAACTGTTTTCCATATTTTTATGAGGGGAGGGAAAATCAAGTCTCTTCAAATGGTTTTTACATCTTTGAATAAGTAAATCAATATCTTTTTAATCAGCAATTGAATAAATAGTTTGGTATTCTTAAAGACTTAATCATTTATTATTAATAACATCTGGATTGAAAATTATTAAACATAATTATTTTTTTACTCGACCTCCTGGCATTCATATAAAATAACTGCAAACAAACCTCAAGGATCTTAGCTGTAAAATCCGGCAACTCATCACTACCTTTGTTTGTGCCATATGTCATCGCAACACAAGTTGCAACGAAAAGTAGCAATCTAATGCTGTGCATTCTCTTTTGATTGAAAAGTAAGAAATCTTTTAATATATGTATAATATAACAAAACAATTTAACAATATTAATATAAAAATCAAACAAACAAACCACGGTCACCCTTATAACCTGATTTGAAACAACCGGTGTTTGTATATCCATTTGATAATGGGATAACTTAAAAATTTTAAAAACTTTTTTCCACTGTGGTCTTCATATTCACCTTTTAAATAAAAAATGAAATTTATATTTGATACGCGAGTTTTAGAACCAATGCAATTTCTTCGAATGTTTTAAAATTGCTTAGCGAAGGTTTGCAAATTACATTTGAAGAAACAAATAAATTGCTAGTGCACCTTAAACAACCTGGTTTCAGCTCAACGCTGCGTACATTTAAAAAATCTGTATATCTCCACAACTTCCTCATCACTATTTATAAACTATCACTTAACACTGAATTCAAATTTTATCTGCTGTTAAAACTATTAAACAATAATAAAATGCTAACACAAATAATCCAAGAAAAGCAATAAATCTAAGTTTGACAATCGTTGCACACCAAAGTATTTAAGCCTTCTGTCAGGTAAATTTACCTATGCTCAAAATGGTCACCGAGTATGGCTTGCGGTTTAATGAGTTTATTTATTAGTTGTTTAAGCCCGAATCTATCAACCGATAATAACTGCCGCACAAAGCAATCGGTTTCGAAATCTACCTGTAAATTTATCCACAAAAACGCACACGCATCATCGCGAAGTAAGTGATGCTCAAGAAAATCGTGACAGAGAACAACGTTTTCAATGAGTAACTTATCAGAAACTCATTGTTTATCAGTTTTCTTATATACATGTTTAAAAATATTATTTGAGAGAACTGTTTGAACAAAAATATTTCAAATTTACATTAAGGTTCAGTATAAATATTTATCATTTTGCAACTGTCACTACAGATCTAGAAACTGTCTCCAAAATTTTTTACATTATAATAGTAATTTTAATAATAATAATAATAGTGAAAATAATAATAATGATAAAATCAACAATATTAATAATGATAATAATAAGGTTTTCGAACTGTAAAGTTATTAAAATCCATAAGAAACAAATATTTGGTAAGAAAACAGTTAAAAACTCGGTTCTAATAACAAAATAATGAAATTTCTTTCAATCGTTACCACTCCCGAATAAAAAAGGTTTAGTTATTATTAGATACACATACACTCTTGTCTTCTAGGTATTCCAAGATAAATCATAGATCTTTAGAAATATATTTTTTTTTTCCTTTTTTTTATTTTTATCTTAATTTTTATTCTCTTCTGTTAATTTAAACAGTTTGTCAAGTTAAAAACTTAAAAAAAAAAAGCTTTCAGTGTGTTGCTTTTTTAACTTCTAAGTATTTTAGAGACTGATCATTTTAAATAGGAAGTATACTAATAAGGTTAAGAATCACGAATCTGTACTCAGCTGAAATTTTAATCATTGTTTTAATTTATCATCTTCAAAAAAAAACTAATTTAAAAATAAAAATTAAAAACCAATATCTATTTCTATTTTATTTAAATGAGTCTATTTCTTTTGTGCAATTGAATGTAAATGTAATAATATATTATTATTACTATTTATTATTAATATAATATATTTGTTTCTTAACATATTAGTGTCAAGATTATAATACAAGCGTCAAGATTTAAGTCGGGAAACAAATTTAAAAAATATAAATATGAAATCCATTAGGATAAATAAATTATTCATACAGCAATTTCAAGCATCTTTTTTGACAGTTTCGAAAGTAGACTATAATACAATGAACAGTAGCATAAAATGCTCATAACCTATGATCTGAATGAGCCATGAGGACAAACCAATACAAATGAAGTTCAGAGTAACATTGCGTTGATGACTTTTAATCTGTGTAGAATAGTTATTAAATACGTGAAGTGGTTTCACAAAAGCAGGAAACATCAGAGAAATTATACATCACCTCGCAGATGTTGAGAAAAGCTTAGTTAACCAAATATATACGACTTTTGCTGACAAATCTAACACAATACTTAACCATGTAAAATCTAATGCTTAGTGATGATTTTAAGTTTGTTTAAGATAAAAGTTGTTTTAAAAAGACCTAACATCAAAGAAGAATATTTAAAAAAAAGAGAAAATTTTTAGATGCTTAAAGAATGCTTTCAAGAGTTCTCATTGGTCAGTAAATTTGATGTCATCATGAAAACTCACATTTTAAAAAGAAAAAGGGTGTTAAAAAAATTTTGTAATTTTTCGATGAAGTTTTATATTAGAAAGGTGCAGGATTTTTATTGTCATTCTCTGAAGAATCATCTCCTGTATTTTGACTGCCGTAAATGGGTTGAATGTTCAGATTTGTAGGTCAGTCTCTTACTTCTAGCCAGCACGGCAGCAGGTTCTTAAACAGGTAATTAAAAATACTGAGCAATATCAGTGTTCTCACTCGTCGTTTTTTTGATCCAAGGAAATGGAACAAAAAACGACGACTTACTTTTGACGATGTAAAAAATTAGAGTTTTTTCCCTTCAACATCAAGCTTTTGACCATACTTTGGTTCAGCCATTGTTTGTTGATTTTTTTAAAGTGAATCCATGCTGCTTTTCATTCAGTTTTCCAATCTTGCAAATCAAACACTCACAGTTAATAGGAATTCGAGTGTTGGGCTTTATCTTCAAAACAAAATGCATTCAATTAAACATTTTGATCACCTTGTTTAAATCTTTCGAGCAATTTTCTAAAAAAGCTTTCCAGTTTAAATTATAAGTATAATTAATCATACCAATGCCCAGTTCAGTCCAAATCAAATATCAGAAAATATTTTTTGTGTGAAATTCAGCTCAACTAATTGGATTTTATAATGTTAAGTCCAAATTTTTCTAAAAATGCAAGAATTTGATATTTGCGTTACAGTGAAGTTTGAATAGAACCTAATTTACTAATTTGTAGAAACCTCATACAGTCCAACATGATAATCATCAATGAACTTTGTCTGAAAACATTATTATATTTATTGAGTGCCATTCTGTCATCTTTCAGCTATAATTTTACAATAAGTTTCTTCGAAACAATAATTTCTTCTATGCAAATTTTTCTTTTTTTCTTTTGAAATTGTTATAAACCAACTTTAGAACCTTTTTGTTATTGAAATCCAAGTCCCTTTTTTTAGTCCTTTTTTGTTTGTGCACATTTTCAATCTCAAGTGTTGCAAGTTTTTGTTATTACTAAAACAAAAAAGATCCAGTTTTTCTGCTGATTTTCATGCTTTTTATAGACCGTGTTTTCTTATAAAGTTGTAAAAACAACGCATTTATGATGATTATGGAGACTTAAGAACATCATTTTTGAAGTTCTTGAACATGAATCTATTGGAGTTTATAAATTTAGGAAGATTTCTGAACCATTCTCAAAGTATTAAAGATCAAAAGTTGCTTCGTTGACTCTTATTGTTGTCATTAAAATGCTGAATCAGCAAAAATATATCTGCCAATATTATTCTATGGCTAGGATGTCGTCATCATCATAAATAGCTTCACATTAAACATCCTTTCACTGCTTCACTAGGAGATAACCTCTTTTTGAACGATTCTGAGCCGAATTTTGAAGGATTTATATTAAATAACTTAAATTTTTGAGTCTACTGATTTTAAATTCAAAACATTTGATCATGCTAATTCAATTCTTAAAAGGAGTTAAAATGGTAGAATTAACTGTTATCAACCTTGGGAGGCAACTATAAGAAGACAGAGTATTTAGAACTTATAAACTAGCTGCAATGCACACTTCAAGCTTTATGTGTCATTCTACTCAAATTCTCAAAATGGAACTCCCATCTGATATATTTATATTTTAGCACGGGTATGTTTATTACTCTTTTTTATTCCATGGAGTTTCTTTGCTCGGGAATTTAGGTATTTGTTCCACTTGACGATTTTAAACTTTTTTTTACAACGAACTGATATCAAGAAGAACATTCAAATATTGAAACTGCAATGATTTAACCGGTTAGTTAACAGGCTTAACATCTTTGTTACTAACTTTGTTACCAACCGACTTTAAAATCTTAAATAACCAAATTAACATCTTTGGTATTTAACAGAAGCGCTCATTAATTTATCTTTATTTGATGAAAAGTTTTCTGAATTCACCAGAACAACGATAGCAGTAGTAATTTTTCTGCTATAAAACAAAATGTTTAAATTGGTAAGCCAGCATTTCCGGTATCGAATTCCTCTTCTCTTTCATCAAAAATGATTCATCAAAAGCCTCCCCTTTCATCAAAAACATGAACCTCTCTTTCATCAAGCACATTAACCTCTCTTTCATCAAGTGCATCAACCTCTCTTTCATCAAACACATCAACCTTCCCTTTCATCAAAAAAATCAACCTTTCTTTCTTCTTTTATAGTGCCACTGTCTTAGCTTCTTTTTGATGTCTTAGAACTTAAAAACAATCAAGAATGTTAAGCTAAATTCAAAATACAGTTATATATTAGAAGACTAATGAACTTTAGTATTTATGGTTTACTTACATTCTTTATGACAAAACAATTAAGCGCATTAAGTAGCAAAATTCGAGTTGAAATTTTTTAATAGATTTAACACCACAATATTTTCATTTGCTTAGTCTTTAAAGTTAAGCTTAACGTATTTTAGCGATTAGCGTTTGAAATCCCGGGATCAATTAAGTACCTGTACCTTTTGCATCCAAACATTCTTAAAAAAGTTCAGAAAAGTATACAGTATGTATCGAAGCAAAAAATGAACTACAAATTCTAGTTAAAACAGTTGTTGTTTTTGTGTAAAGGTCACTCAAAGCTTTGATTATGGCACAGTAACTCAACCTATAAGTTTATTTCGAAGCTCTGATTATGAGTTTTTTTGCCAAATTTAATCAAGATAATCTTTGTGAAAAAGAAAATGCTGCTGCTGTGTGGAATTTAAGAAATGGATTATCAGAAACTAAAAAAAAAATGTTATTATTTTGAACCAGAAAATCTTTTATTTTTTCATTGTTATTTACTTATGGCCATACTGCTATTTATAATGGCTCAATTCCCGGGATTCCAGTATTTTAAAAACAAAATCCAAATGCTTTAAAAAAAAAGCATTAAATGATATTTACTCAGCCCAAGATAATTCTATAGGTCTAATATATGATGAAGTAATAACATTATTAGAGATTGTCTTACTCTAGTTCCCATAAAAGCAGAGTTCAATACCACTGAAATGGTATTGAAGACCGTAAGTAACCGTTTGATTGTTAAAGATCAATTCATGCAATTAAAGAAGAGCGACTCCCGAATCAGCCAGTTAGATATGTCATTGTCTCATACCTAACTCACTGATTTGGTGATTAACTAAAAAGAGCTCTTTCATTTTTAATGACTATGAAATTAACAAGAGAGGATTCTGAGGGAGCATTTCCTTCCGCTGGACTATTCTGTATAAAAATTCGAAATTTTTTTGGAGATAAAAATTTGGAAGCGTTGTGCTTCTTGAAGTCGTTTTTAAAGACACAACAAAAATAGTGATCTTTTTTCAAAAGTGAATTTCTTATGTTTTCAAGCAAAATGTTGGCTTTCATTTAATAAACATGCTTTCGTTATTGTTCAAAAAAATAAAGCAATAACATTTAAGGTCACTGTTATTGGTCAATGTTATTCAATGTTATTCAATGTTGGTCAATGTTATTGTTCATTCTTTAAAGTTTTGATTCCTTTTTTTTTAGCATATCAAAATAAATTCTGATTTTTCAATCACATTGTTTCTTCTGATTTTCCAAACAAAAAGCGACTTTTTTGGAAACTTTTTGAATAAGGTTGAAATTGATTTTTCGGCAACTATATGAAGATTTTTCGCTCCCTAAATCAATTTTAACCTGTTTTTTTTTTAAGCTTGTGTCAATATTCATTTAAATTAAAATTTCATGTGAGTTACGTCTATTTATGGAATGACTAATTCAAGTGTAGCTTAGTCGTTTTATTTCTCACCTGTGTCAATATCTGCATTCTCGTCATTATTTCTTTAGGTTAATTAAAGCGGTTACTGAGGGACAATGGGACAGTTACTTTAATACATTGATTTTTTATCACTGCTTAATTACAACTCGTAATATTTAATACTTTGATCCAAGATTAAAGACCAACTGTTAATATTTATCACTTTGACCCAAGATAAAAGGATTTAGATAAAAACACCAATGATACTTGTTTTCAGACCGCCTTTTTTTAGATAAACTTTTAAAAAAGTGCGAAGGGAAAGGTATAGACGAGTTTGTGAAATATTTGTTTTGATTTTCTTTTAACAGAAAATTTTTCTTGTTTTTTTCTTTAGTTACCAAAAAATGAAAAATCGAAAACGTATGCACAGTCTTTTTTCTGTGTTTATCAGAAACCTTACCCAATTTAAATTTGCACCTCATTTGCCACCATCACTTAGACAAGATTTCAACATCACATTGATCACGAAACTTTTATCACGCCGCCAAACTTTAAGCACCTAAAATTTTATGATGTCATTGAAAATTACGAACACTTTTTCCGTAGCTTTTTTTTGGGTGAAAGGTTTGAAATTCCTTGAAAAGTAGAAGTTTAAATTCTTTTTATTTTAAACACATTTAACGTGCTTTTCTACTATTCATTATTATCTATTACTTTGCTATCTATTTTAGGGGACTATAAAGACCCAATGATGGATGTTGTTGAAGGTTTCGGTGGTCCTTTGCGACAGAAATATAAGTAATAATAACGAATCAAAAATTTGTTATTATTTGCTATTATGGGAAAAAAGCAAATTTTGATATTTGCGAAAAGCATTACAACTTAATTTACAGAAAAGCGTAACCAAATTAATTTACAGAAACGTCTCAATGTGAAATTTACCAATCGATTTCTTTACAATCCCCCTAAGTAGCAAATAGGTTGCTTTGTTCAAAATACCTCGTTTCACACGTCTTACGCTTTTGTAATGTAATTCAACCCGATAACTTGATTAATCCTTTTGTTTATGATCTTTTGTCCTTTTGTCTTGATCGTTGTTACATAAAATGATCAAATCTGAGACCGATTTAATAACAATTCCCATCTGAGTTAAGTCTATAACTCATTTATGAACGTTATTAACGTTATAAGAGTTATTAACGTTATGAGAGTAATTAACGTTATGAGAGTAATTAACATTATGAACGTAATTAACGCTATGAGAGTTAACGTTATTAAATAAATTAATAAAGTTTGACACCGATTTAAAAACAATTCCCATCGGAGTTTAACCTCATTGCAAAGGAGTTAATAACTTAAAAAGTTTTTAAGGGAAAATTCAATAACTAAAACAAGGTCACACTGATCTTAGTTTGGTTTTGCTTTGTTTTGTATTTTTTGTTTATTTGTTTCTTATGGCTTGGTGTTAAATGATTTTATCTATTTAGTGTGGAGGCTAAAGGATCGTTTTAAGATTCTCTGACGCGCTTTAAGAAAAGTTATAGAATTAAACTTTGTCGATTAAGCAGCTGTTCACATAAAGATCGCTGAAAAGATTATTTACAATAAGGGAGATGGAGATACTAGAGGACAAAATTAACCGTTCCGTCATCTATTTTTGTTCCACTTGTGTTACTTGTTACCTAATTCTTTAACAACTTTACTCTTATTGTTAGAAAAACCGGGGAAAAGAGGGGTAGAAATAATTTTACTGAAGTGAACAATTAAAGCAGAATGAAGCGAGATTTCATAAATAATGACAAATTTTGTAATTGAATATCAGAACTTAAATATGAGAAGTTTATTACCAAAAACTTAACACCAGAAAACAGTATTAGAAAAAGTTTTCTTAACTGCATGAAAAAGAGGCTGCATTGTCTTTTCAGTATTAAAAGATACTCTTCTAATCTGATTGGGTACTAGCAAGTAAAAGATAACAGCGAAGTGTTTAAAACCAGCATAAATTATCATAAGTTACATATTCATAATATTTAGATTTAATCTTTAAGTAAACATTTGATAAATTCAGTAAACTCCATCAACAAAGAAAATTCTTAAACATTCCCAAAATTAGCTAATAAATTACGAATGTAATTTTGTACGACTTTTTTTTGCTAATAAATTACGAATTTATTTTCGTACGATTTATTTTTGCTAAAAAGTTACGAATGTTATTTTGTACGATGGTGTACTAAATTGATCTATAGATGGTGTACGAAGGGAAATACCTCTTGAGTCATGAAGCAAATCTACTTCTCTCCTCGAGGATTTTATTCTAGAAAATCTACTTGTTCGCTGAAGCATCACGTGACTTCATAAAGTTTTAGTAAAATACTTGCTAAAGATTCAGTTGGAGAAGAAAAAAAAAAAAAAAAAAAATAGATTCGTTAATTTAAAAACAAAGTTCAGCCTTAGAAAAGAAACGAGGATAATTTCGTTTAAATATTGAATGATTTTTGAACAGAAAAGTTTAATAGAAAAATTAAGAGGTGGTTGAAATCATTAACAGATATTTGAAAAAAAAACTCGAGCTGAAAATGTTTTTTTTGTCCGACAACCTCCACAAAACGCCTAATGTTCCAAAAGAAGAAAGATTTCGAAATAGCGTCAGAGTATTCAAAAACAGCCTATAATTCCGATAACTCTTTTAAACTTAGTTAGAAAACGTGATTTAAATCTTTTAGAAACCCCTTAACACACTTTTTTTAAGAAAGTACCTTTTTTGCCAAATCGATCCTTAGGAGATAGATATAACTTTAGCGATACACAACATAAATCAGGTTCGCAATTGCCTGAATTATTCTTCAAAATTTTTTTTTTTTAAAAAAAAAAAACACTTAGCTAGTAATTTATAAACCTTATGCCAAAAAAACATTTTTATTTCGTGAATTTTTACCATTTTACTTAGTTGCTTCTTTAAACAAAACTTACTTAAAAAACGAAAGGAGTTATAATATTAGTTCATCAGTACGAGATAAAAAGAAGAAAAAAAGGCATTCAGAAAAGTGTAGAAGAAGTTCCATTAAAGACGCTTGTGTTAAAAGAACAGAGCACGTAAAATAGAAGAATAATGTTGTACCAGGAATTTCCTATCGTTTGAATAAAGATTGCAAGTGAGTACCCCACTTGTCTATCGTCATATATGAATAAACCATTTTTAGTAAGTGCTTAACTAATTTTATTAATTCTAATATATGAAAACTATTGAGGAAGACCCTCCAGTTGTCCATATCTTTACTTTTGAGAGAATTTTGTAACCATGGTTTCTGTAATCTTCACTGTTAAATACTCATCGATCTTGAAAATCACAGATAACAGCGGTTTTTCACAAGATGTTTTTTTTTTAAATTGTTGTGGCTTTAATTATTAATCATTTTTTTATTAGAAGTAATAGGTAAACAACGGTACATGAATAGGACGCAAATTTAATAATTGCACTGTATATGTGTTAGTTGAAACATATAGCTTATACACTGGTGCTTTTACAAAAGATCAATAGAAGACCAACAAGAATTGCAATTTTTTTAGTGTAAAACTTAATATCACTGCAATTCATAATATGCTCAAATCCAAGTTTCCAGTATTCCATTTCGCAGATTGTTCCTATAGCTGTAACAGAAACATTTTAAAATGAGATTTTACTTTCTCTTATGGACAACCCCATATTGATGCATGCTGCACTTGTGAGAAATATTTCAATTTAATTCATTTCAAACACTTTGAACGATATTGTTGAATGTATGGTTATAGCTGAAAGAACCATACATTTTAGTCTGGTAACGAAGTACTCTAATAAAACGAAATTATAGTAAAACACCATAGAATGAAATAGAGGGTAAAATGAAATTTATCATGACAATGTTAATTATTTTGTTCTAAATTATCATTCCTGAAATTTCTCAAAAAATCTTTTTTTTTTTGTTCTATCATTACCTAGATCATAAGTTATTGGCAAATCTCAAATTTCATCAAAAAATCTCCTTTTGTTTAAATTTTGTGACCATTCAAAGGTTAAAATTCCCCGAGCTTTTAAATCCTTACAGAAAAAAATCGAAAAAGATTTTTAGGAATCATAAGAAAAATTGAGAAAGATTTTTAGGAATAAGGGTTGCTTCAATCTCTTTGTTAAAAAAAATATTTCTGGTATTTATTATTGTTACTTAACGTTATAAAATCCTGTAAAAAGGTTTGTTAATTGGAGGCTTAGCATTTTTCTTTTTACTAAGTGTATTCTTGCAAATAGAAAACTTTTTTAAAAGTGCTTCAATGGAGTTTGAATTGTGCTCTTCCCACTCGCCAAAAATTAACTCTTCCCACTCGCCAAAGCTTACACAATATAAGTAGCATAAAAAAAATTTAAGTTTACTTGATAAACAGTTTTCATAATTTATGTAATATTTACTAATACTATAAGTTGTTTTTTATCAAATTTAAAAACTATCTATCAAATTGAAATCCATCTTTAATGTCGATGAGTTCGATAGTATCTTGCTTAACTATGTGTACCTTCAAAGGAGTTGTAGCACTTGATTTTCCAAAATATTTTTCAAAATCTTTAAGACTCCTGAAAATATAATATAAAATTGTTTATGTTTTTAAGCAACTTACTGCAAGAATTCCAAACGATGCTGCTCTTGGTAGGATACTCTGCAAATGTTTATCTTAGATATCAGTTGATAAACTGTAATTCATAAAAATGTAATTCAATTCGTTTTTAAATAAATTTTTTTATTTACCCAGTTCACATTTACACAATTTACATTACACTTTTAAACTTCTGTCTACAACAGTTGCATAGAACTCTTAAATATTCCTGTTTAAAAGTATATCTAGATCAGGAATACAAACGAGGTAAATTTTTATTTTTGTATCTTACTGATAAAAGGGGACGAAAAATTTGTGTACTCTTTTGCTTTTTTTAACTTTGTACTATCAACCATCAATTGGTTGTACAACCTGCATAAATTATTTAATATATGATGATCAGCTATTTGATGCATGATGATCAGCTAAGTTAGAAGATGAGATCATATAAAACGGACAAGGGTGCTTTAATATTGTAGTTCGTTTTCCGAGCACTTGAAGCAAAACCTTTAGGTCTTCAGATGCTGTGCAATCTGAGGAAGAAATGTTTAATCCAAAGTTATCTGCAGGTTTTGTTTAATTAATGCAAATGCTCAACTTAATAGTTTTGTGAACATTTGAACCGTTTAAACCTTTGAACGCATATTCTTCAAACTTGCTCAAATTCTCTGAGATTTAATTATTTTTTAACTCTGGTTTTAGTGTGATTGACTGAGCAACTTTAAAGAATCCCTGTCCTCCATCTTCACCGAACTTGATATCAACTTCATTTGCTTCTTCAATATAAGTGCATTACACAATAGACGTATCTTTTTTACCAACTTTAATTAAAAAAAAAATTTAATAAATGATTGTAATCTAGTTATCTTTAAAATATCTATATTTATTTATCTTTAAAATACTATACTAGTTATCTTTAAATTATCTTAAAATTATCTATAAAAATGTAATTGATAACTTAACTGTTTGCTTTTGCTAACCATTAGATCTTTTTCGGTCATGGATCCCATTGAATTGCTCGAAGAAGGTATCCCCACTTAAGCGGAAGTAATCTGCAATAACATCTAACTTAATTTAATGAAAAAGGAAGTTTATCACTATAGAATAATAATGAGCTTCGTTTTCAACCAGTTAAATATTAAAACCAGAGTTAACACTTTTCCTTCTTTCCTCACTTCCTCCAGAAATCATAGTTAAATTATCGTAAAAATCGGCTTTTAACTCATATGAAAATTATTATTTAAAATGTTTTTTAAGCAGCAAAACTTTACCTGAATGAAGCTTTAGTTGACGTTTGTTCAATTTTTCCAAAGATAAGAAAGGTCTCTTAAACTCATTATTCTGACAGAGACAGCGAGCTGGTTTTGACCAAAATTTTTTAAAGCTAAGTTGTTCCCTGGTATGTTTGTGCTCAAATCTTTGATAAAATTTAACAAAACATTTTTTTGAATTGCAGGAGATGTTCATTTTACAATGGTCAAAAAGTTCTATTGTCTTTCTGCAGTTTCATTTGCAACGTTTCTAGCGCCTTGATATACAAGTCTTCTTGGTACACATTCAACCATTTTTTGCACTCATTTTCACATATAAAACATCCACATTTTCTTCCTTTGGTAACTAAAAGTTTTATTGTAAATGTAACAATGGTAACAATAGTAATGTATCTGATTTTTTACTAAATTAGATAATATATCAATACATATTTATTATTACCTTAATTACCACCAAGCTTTTTTCGACATTTTGAATTTTTTCGTTTAAAAGTTTCAATTATTTAAAGTTTAAATAGGGTGTAAATGGGGCAATATAAAGTTAGTTCGGGGTAAATGGGAAAATTTTTAATTTTGCGTTAGGAAGATTGAAATCTGTCGATGACTTTTGTCTAGTTTACGAAAGAATAAAAAAATTTATGATTTTCAGAAGTTAAAAAACGGGAAAGTTAGAGGTGATGTCGGGTTCAGGTTAACTCCAATTACCCTAATTTTTTGCAAGCCATCCTTCATCAATACCAGTATCACCATACCAGAAACCTAAGTTTCCATTATGCCTCTTAGTAACCTATCTTCAACAACAAATTTCCTGGGGACTGAAATACCTCATTTCTCCTCGGGCTCCGAGTGAAAAAAAGTTACTTTTTACGTTTTTTGAATGTGGAAATGTTTTATGATGATAATCCAAAATTTGATTTCTGGGGATGTGGAGCAAGGCCTCAGATGATGTTCTTAATCACCGTGCTCAGTAGACCGTGCTTAGTCGCTTTTTGGAACATATTGTAAAATTTTTAGCAACCGTTTTATTGGATTTCAGCGTAGTTTTATAAAAATTTTATAAAAAAAAACAAACATTATTTGTTAAAAAATGATATATATTACAAAACAAAAATTAAGTCGCAAAAAGCATTATTTTTCGTTTTTAAGAAGTTAAGCTTAAGTAAAAATTTGAAGATCAAAACAAAGTTTTAGTGACTCGATGAGTTTTGAGTATTGTTGTAATTAAAGAGATTTCTAATATTAAAAAATCTTTGCAGACAGCAAACGCACGTATTGACAATAGTGGGAGTATTAGAAGTAAGCCGTCACTTTGCGTTCGCATTTTGTGATCGAGCGAAATTCGGTTTGGTCTCGGTTTCGGCTACAATTTTTTTCGGAACCGAAATTCCGATTCCGTTCCGGGTATATTTCAAATTTTGGTTCAGACCGGTTCAAAATACAACCAAAAATATCAAAATTATCATATCAAAAAGCGTTATTTAGCATTATAGCTTTATCATTTTTTTGATAAAAATAATCTGAATAAATTTTTTTTAACTAAATCTTGAGTTTAAGAATCAATTGAAACATGATTTGGATTAGCTTAAAAACTAATTAGCTTTCTTGTTTAAATTCATTTTAAGTTAATATTCATATTTTGTAATGTTTTTTTATCGTTATTGTTTGAAAGATAATATTGCTGTTACGTGTATAATTTTTAAAACAATCCAAGAATGGTTCAATGCAAAATCTGCAACGGCAAAGTTTTAAGAGGATCTGATAACCCCAAAAAAAAAATTGACTAACAACACACCTGAAGAATCATCATTCTGACATCAAACTTACGCCAGAAACTTTAGGAAGTCCAAAAGGAAATGAAGAAGCTGAGCTGAATTCAAACAAGAAAAAGACAATTTTCGATTTACAACCAAAAAAAACAAAGAACTGAGATGTTAAAAGCTCCAATGCCAAACTGGGTTCAAGCTTCTTCAAAAATTTACTCTAATTCTGAAAAAGGCCGAAAACTGCACAAATCAGTATTTAAAATGATAATTTTTGAACTCCAACAATGGTCTTTTGTAGGCAGTTTCTTAAAAATCTAAAGTCTGCTTATGAGCCATTGCAGCAAATGTAAAACCCGCCTTCAATCAACCAAGCTGTAGTTATGAGTCAGCTTAACCAATCCCATAAACTTTTAACTAAAAAAGAACAATTTTTAGATCTAATCCAATTAGACGAACTGAATTCAAAGAGTCGAAAACTCTGTTCTTACGCATCCCATTCAACTGTTTTCTACACTAAACTTTACAGACAGCGAGAAATCCAAATGGGTTTAAAAGACAGACTTGGCTAAAAAAATTGATGTTACCACAAGATAGAACTCTATTTATTACATGCTTGAGCAAGCTTTACTCCTGAAGCCAGCCATTACTGTCACCTTACTCAAGTTTCCTTCGCTTGGAATTGAATTTTCTGTCCAGGATTGGAGCCTCTGCGAAAAAGCGGTGAATATACGAAGTGTTTATGGGGAGGCAACAAAAACGTTATTAGGTATTTATTCTTGCACCCTGCATTCCATTTGTGACAAAAATAATTAAAACTTTGTATACAACCTCTAACGTCGTCAGTGTTCAAGAGTTGAAAATTGCTTTAAAAAATGCAACGGATATTCGTTTTTTAGCAATTAAAGAAAGAAAATATTATTCAGTTGCTACTACAAGATTCAAGACTTAAAATGAAAATATTTAAACCTCTTGAAGATGAATTGGTTTCTGTAACTCAAATTTTATCCGGCAACAATGAAAAAAAAAACCATCTTTTACGTAGATTACGTCAAAAGCTACTACGCAATCCCAGACTCAAACAGGACCAACAGCACATTCATCTTCCAAAATGATGAAAGAAGTGTTAAATGATTTCTTTTAAGTAAATCAAGTTAGCATTGATTAAGGGTGGAAAAAAAGTACCTTACACCACCTCCAACATCCACAGATGTTAAAAGACTCTTTTCTACAGCTGGAGATATTCTCTCAAACAAAAGAAACAGACTCCTCACAAAAAATTTGGCAAAACTTCTTTCTTGTCAAGAAATACTTCTAGTTATTGGATGCTATTATTAATTATCTTTATTAACTTTATGTTTTGTTTAAATTAGAACTAACTTTTAAAAAAATTGATTTTTATTGATTTTCGGCTCCGTGGTCGGTTCCTGTCCCGGTTTCGATTTATTTTTGGCTCCGGTTTTGGTTGAGAATAAAAAAAATCTATTTTTGGTTCGGTTCCGGTTCCGGCAAAGTTCAAGTTCCATTCGATCGCTAATCGCATTTCAGTTCGGAAGACGGTTTTATTTAAGAGCCAACTAAAGATAAAGTAACTTTTAAGAAGGCATTTTTAAATACATTCATTTGAATTACTTCTTCTGAGTACTCTTTTGTTTTTTATAATCTAACAACAATTATATTAATGGTATGCTTGACGAAGTTTTACCAAATCCTGGTAGGTATTGACTATATAAACAATCTTGCTTGTAATTCATGACAGAAAAAAGAAGATAACATAAAAGGCAAAAAAAATATGCACAAAGAAAATCCTTTGTCATATTCTAAAGTATGGATACATAGAAATAAAATGATATGAAACTACAAAATAATTTTAACGTAATGTGAAAATAACTAAAGTAAACAACTTAAAGTAAAAAAGCGAACTTTATACAAGTTTTAGAGGATGATACTAATCATTAAAAATATTTTTTATTTGCGGCTAAATATACTACTTAAGACTTTAATGGAATCCAGATCATTAAAAAAATACTGCATGGATTTTAGTTAAGTATATTTAAATGAACATCAATAGCTCCGTAGATATAAAATTTTTACGAGTTCTAAATCCAGCTATCATCGTGAATATAAAAACTGAAAGAATGAACTTTTGCTAAGATAAATTATTAACAAAGGAATCTACTAAAAGTGATCAGTAGCCTTGAAAGAATCCTTACTCTTGAAGACTCAGATAATCTATCGCAGGTTAGAATTATTTTGTTATATCTCTAAGTTTAAACGTTGGGAGAAAGTTTTTGATTTTTTCTAAAAGTAAAAATTGTTTAAAGTTTTAGCTTTTATTTTTAAAGAAATAATAACTTATGCTTTAAATAATTTGTGTTTAAGCAAATTATAGTTTATAAAATAATGCATAAAAGAAAACCGGTTCTGGCGCATTGATACTCCTTAAGTATGGGAGTACATTGATAGCGTTACATATGGTGACATTAAGGAATTAATAAAACTTCTTGCTGTCTTTTTAATTCAAAAATGTTCTGGCGCATCCTTAAGTATGGGAGTGTTTTCCAAGATTTTTTCTTACCATTTTATTCAATTTCTTACCGTCGATGTTTTGTAGTGTCCAATGGCTAAGGTGCTGTGATCATTTAACAGGATTCTTTTATCATCTTTTGAGCTGAGTGCTACTTTGTTGATTTCTTCTGTGTAAACGTCGTGAAGACGGGATCGAAAAACGTTCATGGTTTCAAGATGTTCATTTCCACTCATTAAGCAGTCGTAGAAATTTTGGTGAGTGATGCGATTTTCAACAACTTTCTTTTTCATTCCTTTGCATTTTTTGTGTTCTTCTTTAGGTATCTTGTAAGAGTAGAGCTTGGGTCGAAGCCCAACAAATTGTGTGATTTGCTTTCCACCGGCTTCGTCTTTAAACATACCGATGGTTTTATTGTTTTCACCTACTTTGAAGCCGACGCACAGTGGAAAATAAAGGTGTGTTTCGGACCAAAAATCGATAACTTTTTTGTTACTAAAAATAGAGATTTGAAATTTTGCACAAATGTAAAGTAGTATATGATGCTTCTAATGAAATACTTTTTATAAGAATTTTTTGTAATACAATATTAAAAATAAATAAATAAAAATCAAAAACTTCAAAATAGGCAGTTTGTTAATTTACACTTTAACACAATGCTTTACAAATGTATGAAAATACCTTAAAATTATTAAAAACGACGAAAAATACATAAAGTGCTTACCTACTAATTATAGAAATATTTAAAACAGTTTGTTAATAACAATTTTTAAATAGTTGTTTTTATGAAATAATGTATAGGTATATTAAGGTGGTACCAGGGTAAAGGTAACTTTTTAACAAGAAATTGAAAACTATTAATAGACTTTAGCTCTTTTCTATTAATGAACAAAAAAAAAATATAAAACAGTAGCCCAAAAAAAAAATATTAGTGATGACGTCATTAATTATGCGCATAATTAGTGTTATGTTACCCCAAAACTGCTTATTCTTTCATCTAATGTAACTAACTCAAAAAGAGTCAAAACTGCTTGAAAATTTGAACATGAATTCCTTAATGTATTAAGAATGTTTTCTGTGAAACAGAATTTTTTAAAACATTTTTAATTTTACCAGGTTGACATTCGAACTTTAAGATATAAATATAAGGGAAGTTTGGGACCAAAGGATGATAAAAATGAGTTTTAAATAAAAAATAACAAAAATTTGCTTCATAGACAGCATTCGTAATATGTTCATCTTTAAACCTGCAAAATTTCAGCCCATTATCTATTTTCTATGAAAAGTTATTTTTTCTGAAAAATAGAGATTTAGCGAGAAAAAAAGGGTTTCTAAGGTCGTTGTTCAATATGCGTTTTTGCAAAACGCATATTGAAATAGGTAGATTTAAAAATTCAAAACATTAATTTTGGTATTTTTCAAAATTTTATCAAAAATAGCCGTTTTTTACCCTGGTACCACCTTAAAGGTACTATATCATAACTACATAGGGACTTTCAGTTCCTGAAATCAGTTCGTTGACTTTCAAAAGCTGCAGAGTATCTTCATCAAGTTCTTGCACATTTTACGCAAAGAGTTTATTTGGCTCTTTACTTCATCTACAATGGCTTTAGTTTTCTTGGAAGTCTCTTTGCAAAATTCTATGCATATAGATCGACAAAAACGAACATATGAAGGTGCCGGATTTTGCCAAACAACTGCGCCAGTTACTTTATCAATTAGTTTGATAGGCGCCAAAGAACTAGTAAAAAAATTTGCATCAGAAATAAGTTCAGATTCCTCTGGAAGTTTCTACTTGTATTGGCTTTGGCCAGAGGAACCATCACAGCCCCATTTACTATATGAAAGTAAATGCTTGAATTCAATACTGTACACGGAATCTATGGTCAAAATTCTAGCTACAGTGTGATCCAATAAATCTTGCAGTTCCAGAATTTTCGGATGTGTGTTCGTAATTTCTATTGCAGAAGATGGTGGATAGCAGGTCTGTTTAATTTCTTGATTTTTACAATATGGTGGGAATATGGAACAGTTTCGTTCATTTGTCACCTTCCTCATGTACAAATATTGTGCTTTTGTTAAATCTAAATTAATAAACAAGCTGAGTGCTTCTTCATTCGTTAGCATATTTTTCTAGCTTTCGTTTTCCATAAAACTCGATATTAATTTTTTTTTGTCTTTATCAGTAATCCTTAATGATTCCACAAGTTTTGCTTCTGCTTCTTCTCCTATTGAATGCAACGCCTGAAGATATGTATTAAAGATATGCTCGAATCCATATTCCTTAAGTAACATGGAATTTTTTCTTTTTTTACTGGATTCTGACAAATCTCCATAAGACACGCACGGCCTTCCGCGTTTTTCAAAAGAAGTAGATGGCGTAGAGTCGGTAATTGCCTCTTCTGAGTTAGGTAAAGATACACAATATCCAACCAATCACTGTTCTTAGATAAAAAAGCTTCCTTTTTCCGTGACGCCAGAATCCATCGTTTATTAAAAGACGGAATAATGTGCCTTTAAATATCACTAATGACAAACACAAGTTGTCCCCAGAAAGTTGATAATTTTCTTTTAAAATTGTTGACAGTGCCTCAACTGTCTTTCCTCCATCAATATAGGAAAGCAATAATTTACATTTCAAACACTTAAAAGTTGTCATTTTAACAAGTCACAAAAGTAATATTCAATAGTCAAACGAGTCGGTTTAATTTCCACTGTGAATTTGTTATACTGATATAAATGTTTCAACTCTTTATATATTGGCAGTGTACATTCACCACAAAATGAGTGAAAAAATAAAAGAATGCCATGGTATTAATAAAAAATTGATAATAAATTAAAAAACATATACCAAGCTATTGTTATAAATGAACAAAATTTGAAACCACGATAAAAAGCGGTTTTCTGTTTTTTTACTTTTATCACTCTTTTCTCGATAATTTCGGAAACCGCACGTTTCTGCAACTCATTCTTATACATGTTTTTAATAAACACCTAGGCTACAATACTACATTAAATGTAAAGCGTGGGGAAGCGTGGGTAACTACCAAAAGTCTCAGTGAACTTGAAGAATATTATTTTTTTTCATATATTGTATTTTTCAAATAATTACTCCTAAACTGAACCATATAAGTAAAAATGTAAAATTTTATTAAAATCTCCATAACATGAGCTTTTCAAAAATGTATAATACTTTATACTTATTCCTAGAAAGTTTTATAGAAAATTAACTTTTAAAGTGATGAAGCGAACAGGTTTGAAATGAGCATCCGCAAAAGTAATAAACAATAGGGCTTCAAATCTTTTATTTTTGCATAAAATTATGTGAAATTCCTGCATTATAGTAATGATTGACTATTAAACTATTAAATAAAATTGAAATAAAATGACAGTAGCGACATTATTAAAAAACATTTATGATATGCTGTTGCTCTACAATTTTCCACTGTGCGACGTTTTGAATGGCAGGATGATTATTTGGAAAGTTGCTTGTGTCAAATTTGGTTTTGACATCATCGGAAATGTCTTTGAAAAAATCTTCCGTTTCAATTTCGTAAAAGAGTGAGTCGGTATCGGTCATGAGCAACTTGGCTTTATTACCGTATTTAGGTTTGATGTATCCGTAATGGAAATCAAACATGAGAGTTTTGCTGATGTCGAGGATGCTCATACCCAAGTAAACGGGTTTATCGTAAAAACATTTTGTTTTTTCCATGTGAACAGCGATTAAGTTTTCATCAAAAATGGTGTTTCGTTTATAACGAAGGACTTTAGATAATTTTAAGGCTTCTTTTTTTGTGGTGATAAGTCTGACATCAACGCGCTTTAGAATGTTTTCCATGGTTTTTCCAAAGACAGAGTTGTTCATGAGTTTAAAAAATTCCTTATCAGATTCGTTTTTAGCTATTTTTCTCTCATCGGTGTTGAGGTCAATGTATTCTTTCATGAAAGGTTCTTCTCTAAAGGTAATCCCTCTGTGAATTTTGGTGATGATTAAACCTAATTGTTCATAAAGTTTTAGGTTTTCATGATGAATGACGTATTTTACTTTATTGTTTAAATTGGGGACCAGCTTTTCTACTTTTCCAATGGTTAATCTTTCAGGAGCCAAAGGGTAATCATTATGTTCGTCGTGAAGGTGATCGTGATAATCTAAATCGACTTCAAGAATGCATGGCATATGACGCCAATTTTTAAGCTCTTCATCAGTCATCCATCTGAATCCTCCAACGGGAAGAGGTTTGCTCACAGCCCATCCGTACAAATTGTTGGCGTCCAGGTATTGGAGGAATTTGGATGGTTTTGAAGGGTCATAGTCTTGCATGTATTTGTAATTAGCATTTCCAAGTCGGTTCGAGATCATGCTGATCCCACCTGGTATTACACCTCTCCTGGATTAGCCTGGGACGCCATGTTAAAGAAAACTAAAATTAAATTGGAGTTGCTATCCGATATTAATATGCTCAACATGATTCGAAAAGGAATACGCGGTATTTCAATATTTTCAAGGAGTATGTGTTGTGTAATAAGAAAAATATCAAAAGTTTGATATTTCTCATATTACACAACACATACTCCTTAAAAATATTGAAAATCATTCAGTAAAAAAATTTTTATTGATATTTTGAATTCAAAAATATTTAAAAAGGATTATTTTAAATCTTTTAAACCATCCCTTTTCTTTGGTGCACTGCGATGAATGTTACTTGAGTAGTCCAACTAAGGACGAATTAATAGATGGACATTCAACACATTGTTATAGATCAGAGGTGCCGCCTATTAGCCAATAATTATGCGTGTTACAGCCAATTTTCTTAATTCATGATACAGGTACTACAACTTCTACCCGTCAAATTTGTTTCACTAAACCTCCCTCAGTAAATCAATTATAAATATGCATTTACTAAAGCTTATGGTCATAAAAGATAAAAAAATTAATCAAGAATAGCTCACAAATCTGAAAAAGGTTGATATGAGCTATGAACTTTGCTTAATAAAAGTTTAACTGTGTTTAAACTTTGACGTCTAAAACTAGGCTTTTGCAAAAAGGCTACGTATGGTATACTAGAATAGATAGAGTTAAGCGAATCATCTGTTTAAAGATATTAATGCTTTGTCCATGCTATATTTTGTCATTCTTAAATTTTCAAAATGCTTACTCATCAAAGAAGTCATAAGGATAACAGAAAAGCTGCTTGGTTTCTGAGCCTCAAAAAAGCTTCAAGAGAGTTGACGGTTTTTTAAAAAACACAGTTCAGAAAAATTTACAAAAACCTCTGACTGAGAGTGCAAGATTTCCTTTACGAATCTGTGAGTCATGCAGAATTGCATTTGGAAAATGTGCAAAAGGTGAAAAGGCTAATCCCCCTCGACTTTTTTTTTTGTTCTTGTTGCTGTTGTTCTCTGACACAACAGAACTCTGTGAGTGCCTAATCTGGAGAGTAGTATGTGGTAATTTTGCTAAAATTTCTCGATTTAAACTCGAACATTTACAGTAGGCTAATTTTCGCTTTAGAAAATTAGAAAAAAATATCTAGGAAGTATTGTTTTAAGAAAATGACTTCTATTAGTAAAAACTAGCCTTAAATTAAAAAGCAACTCTGGAAACTTAGGGGGAGGATGAGGGGAAGTATTTTTCTATGATTTCACTATTGATCTAATAATAATAAACAAGACAGCAAACGATCAACTTTTGTTAATGCAAAAACGGATTGATTTTGACCAAAAATAATGCAAAAGTCCAGTTTAAAATTACATTTGCTATTTTTAATTGAGATTTATATTGGACCTCTCTCACTCTCTCTCTCGCCTAATCTATAATCTATAAACCAAGTTTAAAAAAATTTAAATTTGATATTTGTAAAGGTTATAAAAGCAATTCCGCACCACCTAAAATACAACATATGTGAGCATATTTTATATAACTTATTTTTATATTGTAAATAAAATATTAAAAACGTTAAACGTACATAAAATGAGTAATTCTAAACTGACTTATAACATATATACATTTGTAACATATATACATTTGTAACATATATACATTTGTAACATATATACATTTGTAACATATATACATTTGTAACATATATACATTTGTAAACGTTAGTATGAATCTAAATAACAATCCTTGAGTTTGTTTTTTGAAAAGGTTATAAAAGAAACTCCACACCACGTAACAAACAAATTTTAGCCGGATTAAAATGCAAATTATACTATTTCTTATAGGCGTGGGAGTTAAGTTTAGTTTTAGTCTAACTAAAAGTACTCGACTAACATTTTAGTCTAACTAAAATTAGTTGACTAAAACAAGATTTAGTGTTAAAAAAGACTAAATAACCTATACCATGAAATTATATGATCATAATATCAATTATGACAAATAAATCAATTTAAAGACATTCATCAAAATTTATTGTTATTAAGAAGTTTAAAATACTTAATATAATTTGTAACATTTAGGTAATAAAAATGTTTTGTTTGTACCTAGCATTGGCCCAAATTTTCTTTTATTAAATTAAATAAAAATTGGTTTGTAAGCAGAACAACTCCGTCAAAAACAGCTAATAATTTATACCGAAAACATGATAAGTTATTAGCATCTTACTAATAACTTTTAAAAGAAAAAACGAAATTGAGAGATGAACAAAATATATATTCAATTAGGGGAGAGTGGCCTAAAACGGGCTCCTTTTCAAAAAATGACAGAATCAGGTAGCTATAACCAACCGAAAATTACAAATAAAGTATTTTTCAGGAAATTCAATCTATGCTCTACAATTTAACATCAAAAAATTAAAGGTGTGGCTTTGCCTTACATTAAGAACTAACCATTGAACAAAGAGATGCTAGGGGCCCGTTTCCCCCTAGAGGTAGCTTAAAATTGGCCTCTCATTTAATTTCTGAATAAAACCTGCTTATTAAACAAAAATTGGTTGTAACTAATTTATTGATGGTACATAATCTTCTGTTCATTGCTCACATTAAAATTTCACACTCTGAGTAAACTTAACTGAGGCGGAATTTTCAATGTACTTAAATTGAAGTATCAACTCTCGTGCAAATTAAAAAGAGAATATGTTTAATTTTAAAAAATATCAAGAAACACAATAAAAATAAGTGTTTTTCATAGTTGTAATAAATATAAATACAATATTTAGCTCAACAAAATTTAAAAGTGGTCTTTTCAAATATATTTAAAAATTGAAACCTCAGTTTTATTTATTACTTATAGCAGTAAAGTAGTAAGGATTAGTTATCGTTATTGTTCAATGCTTCAGCACATAACATTGTTTTTTTATTGGGTTTTTTTATTTTTATCAGTTTCTTTGACGGAGCTTGGTCTTTTTTTGGCTTTCGTAATTTTTTTTTTTCTTTTCTTTTTGCCCTCTTGATCTTTGTTAATAAATTTCGGTTTTCTTTTAACAACAATGTTTGTTTTCTTTGTTTTCTTTTTTATTATCTTTGTGTTTTGGTTTTCTTCCAAATTATATTTGTATGGACAGCTTGTCAAAACAGTAGTAAATCCTTGTGCTGATGATTTTTTTTGCCACGGAGTTGTAACCCTTGGAGTAGGAAAAACTTCTGTCGAGGGAAAATATTGGGTTTTATTTGATACTTTTGGTGAAACAACTGGCTCTGAAAAGTTGAGACTTCGTGTCAGAACTTGATTAACACATGGTGTTACAACTTTTGAGGCCTGAAGTTCAATGAGCAGATCCTCGTTTTGAGCAATGTCTAGAATCTGCCGTGGGGAGATTTATGTTTGCCCAGGAACATCTTCTGTTGTTTTTTTTATTGAGCAACTGCGGAGGAATATCAGTTGAAAGTGCTGAAGCAAAATAATTTTCTGCAGAAACATTCCGATTTATCGGAAAAATGCCAGTCTTAACAAAACCATTACCAGCTGTGGTAGTAGATGCTGCTCGTAAGTGGCTATTTTTAAACAGTTCGGCTATTTGATAAATTGTTACAACTCGTCCAGGACAATTTCTCAGCCAATTTTCAACCTCTTGCGCATGATAGGTCATTAAATGCTTCATAAAAGCTACATCTAAAGGTTGAAGTCTATGGCTGCAATGCGGTGGAAGACACAATAAAGTAACGTTATTTTGACAAGCTAGATTAATTACTTTTAAATTTGAAGTATGAGTTTTATGCCCATCTAATATTAGCAAAGCTGGTTCATGCTCTGCTGGGTTGGCATGCTTTACAAAGTGCATGTACCAAGTAACAAATATATTATTTTTCATCCAACCAGATGGGTGGCAAACAGCAATTGAACTGGGTGGTGCAGCATCCATTAGTTCAGACTTCATGTGAAACCTTGGAAAAACAAAAAGAGGTGGCAAAAATTGCCTGACGCACTCATACAGATTTCCACTGTGACCAACTGCCCATGCTCAGCAGAAGTTAGGCATCCAACCTGCTTCTTTCCACAAATAGTAACAACTTTTGATGGTTTATTTGGAACAGTCTAGTGATGCCTGTTTCATCAACATTATAAACTCGGTCTGGAAAAAAGTGATGCTTTTCCTGCAATGCTTGCAATAAATCAAAAAGCTTTCCGACACTGACTTGATTAAAGCCATTGCTGCGGAAATTGTCTCTAGTATTCTTACAGATAATGGCGGGTACCGAGTTAAAAATCCACGAAACCAATTAGCACCAGCTTGTTCATTTTTTGAACTGAACCTTTTTTGGAGATTGTTAAGTTTAGCAAACTGGTAAGCAACTTTACACAAAACTTAAGGTGTTAAACCAAAAAACATAGATTCCATTTGCTTGATGAGTCATCAGCTCATTTTCCATTTCAATATAAGACACACATTTTACTGATCCAAGTGATTTCAACGAGGCTTGTACACAGTTCAAATAATGTCTATACCTTCTTTGCAAAGTACTCCGTGGAACGTCGAACTGCTTGCATGCTTTTTTTAATCCCATTTCTTTTTTTCTTACAGCCTCAATAGCTGCATGCTATGTCAACAGCTGATGACATAGATCTCTCACTCCAACACTGCCTTTTTGTTTTTCTGACATGATAGAAAAAAATCTTATAAAATCAGTCAAATTGGACTAGTTTGGATTAGTTTGATTAAATTGTCCAATTCAATCGAACTAAACTAAATAAAAAAACGTCTTAGGATGTACATTTCACACTAGCACTTTTTTGTTATTACATATAACTCTCTATATATTGCAATTATATTCAATATAATTGTAATATACAATCTTGTAGTTATATATTACAAACTCTTTAAAATTATAATAAAAAAACACACGCAAAGTATAAAATAACATTTAGATTCAGTTTAATATTATATATTTAAATATTTAAATAATTTTATGCATTGTACTTAATAAGAATTGATAAAAAGTATTGCAAAATCTTTAGTTAAGTAAGATTTGCATATTTTCACAAAAATGTACAAGCTATGATCAATATTCAAATATATAGGTAAATAAATGACACAAATAAAAGATTATAAAAACTTTTAAAAATACAAATACATAGATGTTGCTTTAAATTAAAAAAGCTAAGGAAGTCGTTGCAAATACCTTTTTCGAATAAAAATAATATTGAAAGGCTTCACTGCTTTGATAATATCGCCAATTTAATCTTTTTTAGCTGACTTTATGCTGAAATATTTTGCCGTAAAATTTTACTAATTTCACAGATGAAATGGGCCCCAGGGCCTATTTCATCTGTGCAATTAGTAAGATTTTACGGTTGGGAGTGTGTTATTGATATTCAGTGAAATACATAAATTGTAAGACTATTCTCATAAAAATCTTGTGCTAGTTAAAAGATAACATGCTGAAGCTTTAGAAAGCATCAACAAAATGCAATAAACATAAGTGTTTTTAACGATTACAGTAAAAAATATTTACCCCAAAAAAATTTCAAAAGTACTACTTTCAAGTATTCTTTTTGTCAAAAAATACCAATAAAAAAAAACTATTTTTCGGATGGTTTTCTTAAATGTTTATAGTCTGTTGCACAATATTCTACAGTTAAATTTATATAAATTATTGTCTAAACAAGAGATTTGATAGGGGCCCGTCTCACCTAAGGGGCCCGTTTAAGACTATTCTCCCCTACGCAATACAGAAATAATAAAAAACATTAATTGTCTAACTGTTTATTCCATTATTGTTGTCACTGTAAATATTTGCGTTTTTATGAGTGTAGAACGAAATAAGTTACGTATAATTACTTCAAAAAATCATAGCAGGAATTATATAAAGGAAATCCGAAAATGCTTCTGCACTTAGCACACCTTTCAAAAACATGGCACCATTTTTTTTATATAAATTGATTTTACATGTGTTTTAAAATTTATAATTCACTTTAATTAGAAATTGAAAAAATCAAGATCTGAACCGCTTTTTATTGAAATTTAAAACAAGTACTCAATAATAAGGGGGGACTAATTAGATAAGATTTACTACTATTACAAAATTCCAACTGTATATGCCGCAAACTTTTCTCCAAAAACCTGAAAAACTCTGAAAACCGATCCTTGGAAAAGATGCCCTGCAGATAAAAATTGAAACTTACAGCAATTTGTAATTAAAAATATGGCGCTCAAACCACTTCACATCTAACGCGTAACAAGATTTTAAAAAAGTATTTTTTGGGTAACAGTAACAATATATTTTTCGCAAATTTAAAATTCAGTCGCCTAAATATAGTTATACTAAAAAGTTAGTCGACTAAATTCAGTTAGACTACAAAGTTAGTTGGCTAATATTAGTTACAATAAAATGTCAGTTGACTAAATTTAGTTGGACTAAAAAGTTAGTTGGCTAATTTTAGTTTGACTGAAATCTTAGTTGACTAAATTTAGTTGGACTAAAAAGTTAGTCGACGAAATTTAGTTTCGGTTTTTTTATCTAAGTTACAACTTTTAGTTTTGGTCATAACACTAATTAGCACTAATAAATAGCACTAATTTCTTAGGAGGGAAAAAAAAGCATCATTTTAATAAAAAATATTGATATACATCAGTACCCTAGAAGTGAATTTTTTTAAAAAAAATATTTATGCTTGCCTCGTCCCAAAGACCCTTAAAGTGAGCCGTTTTTGATCATTTTCCTTCCAAATATGTGCTTTGAGGGCAAGGAAAGAGTGATTCAATGGTGCTGAAAGTTTTTTCGAGTGAGTTTTAGCGTACTTGCTTCAAATCTATCGAGAGTTTGGTTTTTTAGATTCAAAATTTTTTTTTTTTTCTAAACACCTTTCTACTGCAAATTCTAGAGTTTGAAAGAAAGGAAATATATATTTTAGAAAAATTTGAAAATAAAACCGTATAAGAAATTTTTGCATCGTCTACCACTTTGAACAAGTCACTAGATTGTGCATGTTATAATTGAGAAATGTAACTTTTGATCAAGCTTAATTCTGATATGGGAAACTTGCTTCACTAAATGCTGGTCTAAAAGGCGGTGCACATAGCAAACATGTTGGAATGTTAACATTCCAAAATAACTTCAGCCGAACAGAATTTTTACACAACATTTAAATGATCTTTGATACTGATACAGTCACCTCGCATGTTTGAGAATTATCTTTGAAGTTACGAAAGGTCTGCTCTAAAATCGTAAATAACTGTAGTATTCTCAGTCTATTGTGGGCTTTCTATTATAGTTAACGAAACATTATTTAGTAAGACTTATGACAATTGTTTGTTATTTAAATTACTTAATTTAAAAAACTCTCAGTTTTTCATCAAATTAAATACTATAGTATTCTCTCAATGATTCAATGAAAGCAGAAATACTAATTCTAAGAACTTTTGCAAGTCATGAGTTGACATCACGGCCTACTTAATAACAGGCCTGAAAGACGCGCAAAAAAAAAAAAAAACTGTAGGCGGATATTTTGTAAACAAATATGTCGATTTAAACAATTTTGTAAACAAATAAGTTGAGTTAAAATTTAAAATTCGCTACACTAGCTGCTAAATTGCTTGTTTTCAAATTTTGAGAGCTGTTTATTTTAAAAACCTTTTACAATAAGATAACATTTTTTAATCGATTACTAAAAAAAACAACACTTTTCTTTAATAATATCTTTTCAAATTTCACAAACCCTACAACTTCACAAAACATATTTTACATACATTTACATTTCTGCTCCGCAATGATCATTTTTGTGACAATTTAAGTAATTTTAAAGCTGGTTCTTTTGTCGATCGAGGTGAGTAAAGCTTGCTATAGTTGTTAAATAATATGTTAGATAGTATTTTTCCATGAAACTTATCTATGTTTTCAAATCCATAAAATTCTGCTACCATCATTGTTATATTTATAAAACTTGTCCTACAAACTGATGACATGATGTGATGAAAAAATACATAGCAATAAATCACCCATTGACACATATTGTCTCCAGGTATCTTCAAGCCTCCTCTGTTGATTTCTTTAGTAAATTCTCCAAATTCGTTGTAATAGAACTGCGTATCATATTCATCTACATCATTTCTACTGATGTATCCTGCAATATAAACTAAAGCCATTTTTACAGACTTAGACAAGGCTAACTCCATATTTGAAAGATTATGAAACACATTGAAGGTATTGTCATCATTTAGCAAAAATCCACATTTCAAACAAGCATGTTCACAACATGTTTGAATTCCATCAAAATCTGTGTTTAAATCAAGGAGAAGCTTTGTTTTCTTAATGTTTACTTTTTGTAAAACTTGTTGAACATTAATAAAATATGTTCCACCAGAACCTTGACGTAGCTTACTGAACATTTTTTCAATGGGATCACTAGAAAAATTTCCTAGACATACATATTCGTGTGAAGTGCTGAGGAGATGCTTAATTAACTCAACCAGTCCTCTACTCGTGTATGCAAGAGCAAGAGCAGTATCTTTGGTAAGTTGTTTTACTCTTTGTCCTTGTTTTTTAGGAACCATTTTTTCAAACATACTTGCTATATCAAGTAAAAAATCTAATCGTTGATCGTTAGGGTTATCAAAGACAGCCCTTTTTAAGTCTTTAGTTTTAACGTCTTCGAACTGACTTTTTACATTTAGGATTTTGAAAAAGTCTACAATTTTTTCTATAAAATCAACAGTTCCACCTGAATCCTGAATTTCTGGATGAATTTTTAATGCAGTTAACGTTTCAACACAAAAAATCTTAAGACATAAAGCAACATTCTGTCGTTCTATAGGTTTTGGACAGATAGAAATTTCATTAAGCTTTGATAGTTTCACAATAGAATTATTTTCTAACTCAACCAGCTTCTTCAAGTCAACCCACTTTGCAGTTTTTTCAAGGCCGCAGTCAGAATACTTTAACTCTTGCATTTTTTCAGTTAACCAATTGTTTCTGATAGATTTGATTAGATGTACATAATCATAGAGCAAAAAAATGTTTTCAGTTGTGCGCCATGGAGAAATCAAATTGAATTTTTTAAAGAATGATTGATTTACTTTATTATTATCACATAAAATTGCAACAGTAATGCCATTACATGAACGAATCAAATTTAACATATTTACAACTTGTTCATATTGAAAATCAGCACTTAAACGATATACTGGCAGTGCTTTGTACAAAAACCTCTTTCCTCCTAATAATGAGCAAATCATAAAACTCAAAACAGTGGTTGCAAAATGTTCTGGATTATTTACTGCTTTTCCAAATAAGTTACCTCCTTGATACGTTAGTTGTGGTTTTACATAAACTTCATCGATTATAATAATTACATTTTTTTGACGAGGATCTTCTAGTTGCATAAAATATTTGTTGAGGAAATCAAAATCCTCTAGCTTACTAACCTTAGATATAAGTTTACCAAGTGTTACAATACTTGGCATTTCATAGTCATCTCTAATACGACTGTAAAGAGATCTTGAAATTGAAAAATACTCAAAAGCCCTACTTAGAATTTCTGGAGAATATTTTTTATTACCAACAAATGTTAATGCATGCATGCTAACAACTTGTTGTAGGATAATGTTTTTTTTATGATCCATTTCAACGGAATGTAAATATCTAATAGCTTCTAAAATTTGTAAGAAAGATGTAATTTTATGTATTCGATTACTGCACAGTGGTATAATAGAGCATCTAGATCCAAAATGAAAACCTTCAAATCGCATATCAATTTTAACTTTTAAAAGAAACTGTGGAATAGCAGAGGTATCAATATAATCCTTACTTTGGATTATTAAACCATCATCCACTGTAAAAGATGTTACTGGAAATGGAATAACTTCTTTGCTTACTTTTAGGCAAAGATCATCAAAACAACTAATTTCATACAAATCCAAGTGAGCTGAAATTTCATCAGGTTTCATGTTACGCGTAGATGGTAGTGATTTTGTTGTTGTTCTTTTTGTTGGTGGAGGTGTAGGAATTTGACTTTGAAATACACAGATGAAAATAGTTGGTGGATTTAAGGGACGAATTTTACCATGAATTTGACAAGTTTCATAATTAACTGGCCAATGATTTTCACAAATGAATGTATTTGGACTATTTGGAATGTTTTCTCTTGGAATAGATCTAATCCATCTTTCTCTTTCTTGAGGATTACGGTTTTTGTTTGGTAATCGAAAAAGTTTAACTTTATGTTCTTTATCATAGTTTCCTCTACAACCAGTCACACAACATTTAAAAGGCATGATATAGTAATTTTTGTTTTGAAAGATTACTAAATACATAAAATACAAATAAAATAATATTGACTATCAAATAATTATAAGCAATTGATTTTAAATATATATTGTGTAGTATATCATATTATGTAAATACATTACTGCATTATATCTATATACATGACTGAATATATATATATATATATATATATATATATATATATATATATATATATATATATATATATATATATATATATATATATATATATATATAAACACTAAAAATATAACTAAAAAAACCACAAAACTTTCTCCATTTTTGTTTTGACAAACATCCGCCTACAGTTTTTTTTTTTTTTTGCGCGTCTTTCAGGCCTGTTATTAAGTAGGCCGTGGTTGACATAGATCAGTAAAAATTAACCATGCTTAGCATTTAAAAAAGATCAGAGTGTGACCAGTGACTTAATTAATATATTCTTTGCTTTAGAGCAAATTTAGAAACTGATTTAGAGTAAATCTTTAAACAACGTTCTTAAGAGCTCTCAAAAATGCGTGCCAAATAAGTTGATGAATTTAGGTAAGCTGACAAAAACTACATTTTTAAGGAAAGAATTTAAATGCTGTAAATTCAACACAGAGGAATGATTAACAATTATTTACGAGAATCAGCTTAAGTCAAAACTTAAGCTCTGATTAATTTCAATACAAAAACCATAACACATACAAATAGAAAACATTCAAACTTTTGCACCAATCAAATTGCATTTATAAAAAAAAAAACTAAAACACTGCGACAAGTTTACAAAAATAATTGTTATATAAGTTCTATGATCATAAAATTCAGACTTTCTTATTGTTTCGTATCTCATTACGCGCAATATTGTTTCTCGTTTAAAAGAAGAATTCGATTTTAAAACTGATGATGGAAGATGAGTTTGAAAAATATCATGAAAAATTTAAATTTAATATTATTAAAAGATAAGAATAAAAATCAAACACTCAGCTCAAATATTTACACCTTTTAATTCAACCAAATACAAAACAAAAACACAGACCTTTTAAATATATAATCTGTACAGCATATTATTTACTTCGCAAACGTCAACACTGAAATTGTCTACAAAATATTCTGCATGAATGATTTTTGAACTATAAAATTGTCAAAATCCATAATAAAAAAACGAAGAATTTGTAAGAAAGCAGTTAAAAACTCGGTCGTCATAAAAATTTAAGAAAGTTAAATGATATTCACTCGTTAATAAAAATGGTTTGGATAAACTCATCCGTATTAAGATTCTACGTAAATCATATTAAAATCTCATATAGTCAAAGAAAAACTTATTGACATACAAATTAATTTGTAAAGAACCATCATATAATAATGTTTCAACACTTCTCCGCTTTCTTTCTTTGGGCTCTTCAACGATGTAATCTTCTTCGCTGATAACAGCAGTGCCAGTTACAGTGCATCCAGTAATATTTCCATGTATATCTAACAAATCTGGAGTTGCCCAAGAAAAATTTAAAACATTCATGCCAATTATGAGATCAAAAGAATAAATCTGAGATCTTTTCTGAGAAAATTCTCACCTCATTGATAAATCGTATTAAAGCGAAATATATTGAGTAATTTTACAGCAAATTTATCGCATCCATCTTTAAAACGCTTCGGAAAATAATGAGTAAAAAATGTTCTCAGCGTTTTTAATCTTTAAGTTGTGAGCATTTTGAAGATGTTGATCATTTTAAATAGGAGATATGCTAATATGGTTGCTAATCACGAGCCTATAGAAAACATTATGTTTTATTTACCATCTTTTACAAATTTATATTTTTAATTTTATCATAGTTTTAAAAAAATTTATCATAATTTTAAAAAATGTAAATATTGAAATGAATAGTCATTTAATCAACTAATCATTTAATATCACACTTTCTACTTTTTATCCAGAAGTTTATTTTTACACTATTCAATGCTAATATAATTATATATTGATTTCTATTAGAATATAGTTGTCGAGACATCATACAAAAAACTATTTTAGAAAATCCAAATAAGTTAGGTATTAGGTATTCATACTGTGGACTTCAGGACTTCTTCTACAGTTTCGACAGTAGACTTGCCTTTAGTTTCTGATAACACGCAGCAAAACAAACCTGAGAGTATAAGTGATCCACCCATTACTATAAATGGCAGTAAACGATACTCATACCCTAAGAACTGACTGACCCATGGGGATAAAGCAGCACCAATAATATTTACAGTTGTACAAACACCGATGCCTTTGGATCTACACAAAAAACTATTTCTTAAACACATGAAAGTGGTTTCATAAAAGTAATAAACTTGTATCAAAGAAGCAATAGATTACCTTACAGAAGTTGGGAAAAGCTCAGTTGACCAAATATATATGGCGTTATAGGAAAGATTTACCAGGAGCTTTCCTGTCATACCTAACAAAATTCTTACCCATGCATAAACTATAAAGCAAAAATTGTTTAAAAAAATAAAAAAAACTTAAACTTGTTTAGAGGAGAAAAAAAAATTCTTAAAACAACTCTTATTGCTCAATAAATTTATTTCAACATAACAACTAACATATTATTAAAACATTATAGCAGTTAAAATAGCATGAAAATATTTAAAAAGAAAAAAACAATTAAAAACCATTTTAACACAAAGTTCTGGGAAATCAAACATACCTGGTTGTGAAGGAACAAATGCCAAAATTAAAAAAAGCAATCCTCCAAACACAGATGATAATATTGTTGTTCGTTTACGTCCAAAGCTTAAAAGCAGAAGTAAAATGAAAACATGTTACTTCAAATTTCTTTTAAAGGAAGAATTTTTTTTATGTCATTTCAAAAATATATATTGATTTGCAATTGTGTTAATGTATTAGTGAAAAACTAAGGCTACATGTGCAATATCAAAAAGCCTTAAAAGTTACTTTTCAATATAAATAACATTTTCTTTCATCAATATAACTTTTTTAAAAGTAATATACTACTGTGGATATAAAAAGAAATCCAGAGAAATCAATTTTCATAAATGCATAAACAAAACAAAGATGTCTTACTAATTACATAACCATAAAACCATCAAGTTTGAAGGAACATCTGCAAGGCTGACCAAGGCAAAGTCTGTGTAGAGATTCCCACTAAGTTTATCTGAAGAAATAGAGATGCCATAGTAAACTAGGCCAATGCACAACCTAACACAAAATGTAATATGATTTTTTTTTTTTGTAGATCTGAGATTTTTTTTGTAGATCTAAGATTGCTGATCTGAGATTATATAACAATCAAGATCTGTAAATTTATCGTTTATTCAAAATAGTGATAATAAATCCATCTGAACATGTAATCAATTTCTCATCTATTTTCACATTATAAATTGATTATAAAACTTATACAAAAGATCATACATTGATCAAGAGAAGTGCAAAAGAGCTACCGTTTTATGTCAAGCATAATTTTAATTTGCTAGCAAGCAAATATTATTCCTAATTTTCTACCCACAAAACTTTAAATACTTTACAGACCCAGTTATTATGTCCAGGTGGGGATAAAAAAAAGATAAGGGCAGGAGAGCTGATAATATTTATGTCTTGAGTAAAAGGCTAACCAATCACTTCAGTTAACTGTCTTGTTCATTTGTATTCAGAAAATGGTACAACTTTGTGGAGAAAGAAGATCATAAATCCTGTTGGGGAGGATTACTTTGGAGACAGAAGAAATACAAAGTTTGGGAAGCAAACTGTTCACCCACAACTTCTGTAAGTAAAATGAACTGCATAAATTTTGATGTTAATTGCAAACAGTAAAGATTCCTCATAATCATTAAAAATTGATATTTTAGCAAAAAAAAAAAAAAATAATAATCTACCATTGATGGAAAAGCATATCTTCTTATTTTGTACCTCATTCTAGACTTTGCTAAACATGTGGCTTTTCATAGGCTGGTATTTATCCTTGATGGAACTTTTCAGATTCATGAGTAGAAAAACCTGATGAAATAATTATCCAAGTCCATAGTGCAACTTCCAGTTTTTGTGTTAATTTTTTTAAATTTTCTTTTTGATGAGGAGTGTAAACAAAAAATGTTTATTCCTAATAAATTATATTGGGGAAGAACAAATACCTGATTCTAATTGAATTATTTGCACTAATTCAATTATGTAATTTTTGCATACACATACTTAGTTCAATGTACCTATGTTTATAAAAGGGAAAAATTTCATCTAAATATTTTGCTTGTTGATTTATTTATATTTTAATATTTACTTTTATCATTTTATAGCTTTGGCCCCAAAGTATTTTTACGAACTCTTAGGTCCCTTAAGAATAAACTTTACTTACAATACTTTTCAGTTAGACCCACCAGTTGAGATTGGTATATAATGGCAAACATTTTTCCAAGATTGCTAGACTTTGATTTCATGTTCTCACTTTTCAATTATACTAAAAAAGATCTTGTCTTCAGTTTTTTTTTAAAGGTGCTTGCAATAATATTCCACAATAAAACTGACCAAACTTTGGACATGCCCTGAATGCCTGATTTACCTTTCATACCTGATCCAGACCAAAGTCCTAATAATTTACTTCAGCCACTTGTTCACTAACCTACTTTAAAACATATTTTTTTTGCAAATGAAATCCTTCAGATAATGAAAGTTAGCATGGACTCTAAAAGCCCATTAGTAAAACTATTTTTCAACACTCATAACTTTCAAATTACCTGCCATGGTAGGAAGTCTGTTGAATATCTAAAGATACTGGTCAATGACCACATTTGACCAAATAACTTCTAGGATCTTGAACAAATGGCAAATAACACCTAATAAACAAGTAACTCTATTGAAAGAATCAGGAAGGAAATAATTGAGCATTTAATCAAGTCATGAACTTCATCCTGATGTTGGACAACCCCATGTCAAGATGAACCATAATGTGATCTTTTAATGAGAATGGTGGTGTGTTTGATTTTGTTCTTGTGCTACTGCTTGGGTATGATTCATTAGATGATTATTTGTTCAATAGACTCATATTAAAAATGCAACTTTTAACTGAGCACTAAAAACAACAAAGAATTGTTAGAGATGGCTACTAATGTTGTAAGTTTATTCATCATATTATCAGCTATTAGTTTTGCTTGGAGTAATAGGCAGAGGTGATCCTCAAGTTATTTTTACAAGGTGTACTCTTCCTTATGGTGAGACTAGCTTTTAGGGAATTACACTTGCTACAATGTGCTCAGCAGCTTTAGAATCTTTTGCAACTAAAAGTTTTCCAACATGTGGACTGATTGCAGCTGTGAAGCAAGCCTTAACCTTAAGGAATGAGACGAGACTCCTCTCTTTGATTTATAAATGTCCAATAAAATAATCTTCTCTGGCAACTTTGGAAAATATTTCAATTATAGCAAATAAGATAAAAATGAACATAAAAATATCAGTAAATCAACAAACATGCAAGATATTTCCATGAAATTTATCTACTTTAACCATTGGTTTATATGTAGATAAAATTTACAACTTATAAACTAGTGCCAACATGAAAATGTGGATGCTGCCTTGGTTTTCAATAACGCTATTCAACCCTAATTATTGAAATATAGGCTTATTAAAAAATGCTGCCATTTTGTTGTGAACATGACAAGTTTATAATGTTTACATTTTTATATAGTTAGGCCTAATGATCTTATTTGCTGTTACTATTAGATCAATACAAAGTGTTAGAAAAATTTATGAGCTATCCCCAAATGGCTGAAATTGGGACTTTTTTGTTGAGTGGACTATATATTTTTAGATATAATTGATTTCTAAAACGTAACAAACTGTTTATATTTTGCCCATTTGTTGCTGACAACAGAAGCTAATTAGAAAACTAACATGTAAGGGCTTGTTGATGAATAGAAAAATACTATTGTTAAAATACTAATAGAATACTACGGTTAACTTCATTTTGCCATTTTTTAGCATTTTTCAGAATTTTTCCAAAGTTGAGGAGGTTATAACTTTTTTCTAATATGATACAAGTTAATAAAAATCACTACTTTTAAGACAGAAATATTTAGAAAACGTTTCTAGAAGAAGTGAGTCACTTGTTGAAAGTTAGAAAAAAGTTATAAGGGTTTAAAGTTGTGTATTATTACCATTCAAGAAACCGAGGGGGGCCAGCCAAGAGTGTTTATAAGGCTATAATTTCTGAACCACTGCACTTGGAACTCTGAAATTGCAAATTTAACAAATTTACATAATGTAGAAATTGATATGTAAAAATCAGGCAAATTAGAGATGGTGCCCCACAGGTCATTGGTTGAAATATAATGATCTGACCCATAAACAATAAAGATCAGTTATAGAATAAAAACATTTAAAAAGTGTTATGATTTAAAAAAACACATACCTGAAAATAATGAAAAATTGTTAGGAAACCTTGAGTAGATTCTAACACCGGATCATGTCAGCTGGTGTTTGGCCTAAAGTATATTAATAGGTCTTCAATTTTGTCTTTGGTTTCCTTCTTGTAAACATCACCAAGAATTTTAGGTTCTTTTGATGGTTTGTTAAAAATGTTTTAAGCTAAAACTTATTACTTCATTTCACCTCCAGAACAAATTTTGCCTAAAAGGATTGAATTGTAGATCACCATAAACAGATCATCAGATCATCAGTCCTCATAAGCAGACCATTGGCTCCTATTTTAAAAAGTTCGATCAAGATACAATACTTTCAAGTTTTTTGAGGTTATCTTAGGATATAATGCTAGTTAACTACTAAAAAATGTGAAAATCTCTTTGGAAATAGATATTTGAGAAATCCTGCTCCAATAAAACTCATACAAAGTTTTTCTTGAAACCCAATATGATACGAAGGGGAGGTTAAAAGAAATATTTTGGATCAACTAATAGCTAAGATACATTTATTTGAAGTGCCACAATGAGTTGGCTAACTTTTAACTAAGTATGAGAAGGTCTTGTACAACTATGAGAAAGAAGTGCTATTTTGTATATTCCAAGCTGCATGCTCATAAGTAGCATATAGCAACCAGACAAGTTGGGAACCCATCTTTTACAACAGAGTTAATGTGCTTTCTTATTAATTGGTATTTGTTTTTTTTTTTTTTTGTTTTTTTTTTGTTTTTTTCATTAACAAACATCAATTAACCATTCATAATTGTTTTCAAAGATTTAGTAAAGAATATTTTGAAACATTTTTCTTCAAATATACAACCAAACAAATAGATATATATATGCAGCAAAAAATCTACTACCTAAAATCTATTTATTATTACAAAGTTTATACGTGGAAATTGAATACAGCACAAAATGTTTCTTAAATACATTGAACAAGTCATTTGCTAAAAATGTGTTTAGTAGTTGAAAGGTCTATGAAGTAAAAGAAGGTAGAAATAATGAAAAAAAAAACATTTTAGCACACAGTAAAAAGTTCATACCAACTAAAAAGCTGAACTAAAGTAGAAAAAAACATTTGCCATGGATAGAAAACGTATGTAAATGAGCTTTTGAGCTTGTGTGATTCCACTGAACAATTTGAAAGACGTACATTAGGCCATGGTTTCTTATTGTACTTTGCAACTTTACAAAGAATTATTTCAGCTTTGTATTTATCACTGTTTAGACGAAGCCATCTCACAGATTCAGGAACAAATCTGAATAGAAAGAAATTTTAAAAACTTCATTTTTACTCAAAAAAACAGCATACATATTAAGAGTGATAAATTACCCAAAATTTTTTAATTATATCTAATTGTATTCAAATTATATAATAAAATTATATCATAATTGTAACAATATTACTTAAATAGACATATAATTACATAAACAAAAAACTCTATCAATATTATTTCAAAAAGTAATTTCAAAAAACAAAGAAAACAGATTTTAGCTTATAGATTTAGAAATTAAAGAGAATTAAAAGTTTATTTCAAAATATTAAATTTAGTAAATAAGAACAATGACTTCAAATCTCTTATATGGACTCACTGGTAGGTAAAAACAAGTATCAAATATGGTGCAGTTAAAATGAACTCAAGAGTACGCCATTTCTGAATAAGCCATGCTTGCAATGACATTAAACATAATGCCATGTTAAATGAAAACCAAACAAGATTAGAATAATTTCTGTAACTTGGACCTGTTAACTCTGTCATTAACACCCAAATAGCTAATGTTGCTCCACCTTGTAAAATTCCTGCTACAAATTGAATGGCTAAAAACACCCAGAAGTTTTTAACAAATGCACTGGCTAATGCAATTCCTACACATGTAAACCAAGCAGGGAATAAAAGACGTTTTCGACCAAATCTAGATAATAACGAAAAACTTATTTATTTAATAACAATGAATATAAAAAAGAAATTAACAATACAATCTCACAAGTTCAAAGAAATATTTGCTGATACTTTATGTAAATCTTACAATCCTTGAAAAAGTTCTTGAAAACAACAATTTTTTTTTTGGTACTTCCATTTTTAAAAGAAAAGTAAAAGAGCTCCAGCACCCAAAACTTTTATAGTTAAAACAATCAAACTTTTCTAAAGTTCAACATTAATTAACAACTTTTATCTTGTAAATAAAGTAAGTTTAAATTTTAATCATAGTATAAAAATATAACATTTACTTTATTAGTATACAAACTAGTACTTTCTTATTTTATTTTTATATAATGTTTTTAAATTACATTACGCTGTAACAACATATAAAATAATATACTCAAATAACAATAAACAAAGTACTTTATATTTAAATTTTATAAAATGATTTAACCAAGTTTATTCATTTAGAGAGTAATGTAAAATTTGGAAGTGTTTTAAGTAAATCAACCAAATTTTTTTAGAGTGGTTCAGAACTTCTCAATCAACTATAATATAAATACGATAATATAAACTCAGTGATAGTGGGATTAAATCTCTAAAAAAGGTTGCATAAAAAAAACTAAATTATTTAAGAAATCATTTTTTGCAGATTAAAAACTTCATTAAAATAATTTTAAATTTACATTAATCATGTTTAACAAAACTGTGCTTTCAACTTCTATTGTAGATATATTTGATTTTTATACTATATTATTTCATATTTGTTATTCAAATAATAATTAGTAATTAATAATTAACAATTATACTTATCAGACACAATGCCTAGAAGTATGGAACCAACTGCACATCCTAACTCCGATGCACTGTAGACAACAGGAGTGAGAGCTTTTCTATCACAAACCAAATCCCACTAAAAGTAATTACAAATATAAATAATCAAACAATCACAATCTTATATACACACACACACACACAGATATATATATATATATATATATATATATATATATATATATATATATATATATATATATATATATATATATATATATACAACTTTGTGATGATTCAGTATTTATTATAAATATTTGTTCATCATTTTTGGCATTTTTATTGTTTTTCTACTAGTGAATAAATAATCTAAGGTATCAATTTTAAGTTTGAAATTTCAGGAAAATTTATTCACTTATAAAATTTAGATATACCTCTGTTACTATTGAGAATTCTTTACTCTCAACAAATCTCCATGATTCTCTTTTCATAGAGCATCTTTCCTTGTAAAACTCATCATCTTGAGAAAAGACACCTGTTCTGTTGCATTCAGGGTTCACATGAGAGCAAGTCCAAGGAGGATCGATTCCAATGAATGTAATTGATAGGTTTTGGTAGGTGAGTGGTACCATTAGCAAACTAAGTAAAAAAACCAGTAATAGCTGAAATCTACCAAATTCTCCAATAAGCTTCAGTATCTCATCTACATCCACTTCTTTCAAAGATTCGGTATTCAGCATATGTTTGGATATTAGATCATCATTACTTTCATCACTGCTAAAATCTGAAGAGGAGTATGTACCTTCTCCTATAGTTGTTGCAGGTGTCTTTAAACCCACTGTCATTTTTTTAGCATAAAATAATTTAATGAACTATGAAATTACATCAAGTCAGAACACGATTTTAAAAATCCAAAATCTCAACAAAAGAAGTTTTAATAATGAAAGTACTTGGATTTAGCCTGCAAAAGGCTAAAAAGTATTAGAAACCAAAAGAATATAAATATCCAATTGCTATCAATAGCCTCTTGCAGATAGGATACATTGATTAGAATAGGTTCTAAAAAATATGCTTTTTGTTTACATCTTTGACACTCGAAGAGTAGGAGTAGGTACAATCAGCTGGGCGGAGTGGATCAGCGGGGCGAATCATTTAAACGTTACTAAAGCGAGTTATATTTCATTAAACGAACAAGAAAAAAAACTATTCAGATATAGTTTAAATTCACTAAAGATATAATATTTAGAAGGAATTTGCATATTACAATTTTATTAAACGACAAAAAAAAGTATATAAGTTTATAATATTTTATAAATTTTATGAACTCAAAAAACAATGTGATCCACCAAATTATATTAAGTGATCCGCCAAATTTTTATGAAATGATCCGCCTAATATTTTGATTGTTTGAATCAAACTCCTTTAATTTTATTGATTGTTCTACCAAAAAACAAAGTGATCCGCGAATTTGTATCAAGTGATCTGCCAATTTATATCATTTGATCCGCCTAATATTTTGATTGCTTAATCAAACTTTATAAGTTTTAATGATATATTAAGTGATTCGCCTAATATTTTGATTGTTTAAATGAAACTCTGTAAAGTGTAATGATTGTTCTACAAAAAAAAACGTGATCCGCCAATTTATATCAGGTGATCCGCCTACTGTTGTCATCGGCCAGAGTGAATGTTTATTGCTTAAAAACAAAATGTTACTTGAAATTCTTTTATTCAACTGCTTATTAAACTGCTTATTCATCAAAATACTCTTCTTATCACAAAATTCTTTCTCTTCTTAAAAATCCTCTTTAAATCTCTTAAAAATTCTTTCCTCTTAAAATCCTCTTTAAATCTCTTCTTCTAACAAAAACTCCAACTTCAAGATTCTTTCTTTTTTTTTTTTGAGCTTTTATAGCTTTTGTTTGTTTTCCAGTTGCGATATCTTTTCATTTACTTATATGGCAGGTTGATGAGTCTTCGTGTTTACGTCTTTTCTCAGTTGTTTTCAACTTAATTCTTTTTTGCTTTATCATTTGTGAGTCTTTGCGTTTACGTCTTTTCCACCTATACCCATCTGCCCGCTAATCGTCTAAATAATAATAATAATAATAATAATAATAATAATAATAATAATAATAATAATAATAATAATAATAATAATAATAATAATAAAAATAATAATAAAAATAATAATAATAATGATAATAATAATAATAATAATAATAATAATAATAATAATAATAATAATAATAATAATAATAATAATATATATATCTATAATATAATTACTACAGAAATGCTTAACGTTTAACGTTTAACGTCGTTTCGTCATTAGTTACTAGGCTTTGAAAGAGCGCGTTCTCTAAATGCACGCGGCCATTGGAGAAAGATCTCTTAAGCGAGTTAAAGCTTTTTTCCTTTTGGAATTTAATTATTAGTTTAGATATTATTACATAAAGAATCATATTAAGATAAATAATCGTTGTTAAGATCATATTATAGTTGAAGTATTTATATAAAAAATAGTTATATACACAATTTTTTTAGATTAAGTAGAAAGGATTTAAATTTTTATTAGAAAAAGTAGAAAGGATTTTAATTTTTTAAATCGTTTATATTTTGTTTGTTTTAGTTTTACTTTTAGCAGTTTTATTTTTACTAGAAAAAAGCAACCCGTAATACAGTTTATGGTCGGTCTGTTACTTGATTTATAGTATTTTATTTTTTAGAAGGAAAATAGAGGTATAGATGTTATTTAAAGTTATACTAATGCTATTTTCATAAAATGGTTATTACTACTTTGAAATTTCTGTGATGCTATTAACTATTTTTGTTCTTTTTTAGAAAATTTAGAAAAATAAATTAAAATTTTGTGCCAACACTGACAATGCATGTCACATGTTATTGTATGTAAAGGTTAAATTTTGTTATGAAGATTACAGTTCTTATGAGAAAAAAAAGAAGGTAAAGAGAGTTGTTTGTAAATATATATTTTGTATCTTTTTAAATTTTCTTGCGTCATTTTTAGAATTTTTGTTTGCACACGTTTATTGTTTGCATATATGCTTTTTTGATATGTTTGTGTGTGTGAATAAGTGCTTTATAGTTGTTTTATCAATGTGTTTTTATAATAATGTAAAGTGTTTTTTTACTGTTTGTGTATGTGTTAATATGTGTTACATAATTGTTTTAAAAATGTGTTTAAATATGTATATAAGGTATTTATTTGTTTTAGTATATATTTAACCTTAGATACATATTTAAACACATTTATTGTGCTTATAGTTTGTACATATGTTTATATTATGTTCTTTCCGTGTTTTTAAAGTGCTGTGACTTGGTAAACATATACCTGAAAATCAATTATTGTATTTTAGAGAAGGAGCAGAGCATATGGCTTTAGATCGTGCAGCTCAGCGTGATATGCACCTAATGGCATGGTTTAAGTTAAATACTGAAAACGAAAGAGCATATTGCTATCACTTTATATTTGATGATAAACATTTTAAATGGAAGGTTAGATAAAGGGGTGGTAATAAGGTGATAGTAAGAATGTATAAAGTTAATCCAACTAGAGAATTGTTTTTTCTTAGACTGTTACTTTTACAAGCAAAATGAGCAATATCTTGGGAGGATGTGCATACTGTTAATGGTATTGTCCTTGAAACGTTTCGTGAAGCATGTGTTTTGAAAGGTCTGTTGCAAGATGACACTGAATGGCAGAATACTCTTTCTGAGGCGGTTTTAACACATATGCCAAAGAAAATTAGACAGTTTTTTTCATTTATTTTGACCTTTTGTGAACCTGACAATCCTTTACATCTCTGGAATACATGCAAAGCTTTTATGATGGAAGATTTCATTCACCACTCAGTCCCACTTCTAATAGCTGAACAAGCTACTCTTCATCAAATTGAAAAGATTATTAATCAAATGTGTTATATAAAACCATATTTGTTTATAGTTGTATATATGTTTAAATTATGTTGTTTCCATGTTTTCAAAGTGGTGTGATTTGGCATTATGTTGTGCAAGATTGATAACCTTGCCAGCCAAGCGATGTACTTATAGCAGAGTTGTGACTTGGCAGCATTTAGTGCCAGGCAGAGTTGCTTTGGAGCTAGGTTGTGTTGTCTAGCTTTTGTTGTGTTGTCAACCTGCTTAGGTTGTGTTGTCAACCTGCTTTGGAGCTAGGTTGTGTTGTCTAGCCTTTTTTAATTATTCTCCAAAAAAAAATATAATAATGTCTGTTAATGTTTAGCGTAATGTGTATGAGAGTATGCAACCTTGATCTTTAAATCTAGGATGTTTTCATGTCCTAAATTTGAAGTAATTGAATAACTAATATTGAACATAAAAACAAATATACTTTTATGTATTTATATGTTTAGTAAAAAGATAGATATAGTTAACTTTAAATTGGTTTTCTAATTTTGCCTTTCATATTTTAATTTGGTTTGTTATCTTCACTGGATTTTAGGATCAAGGATGTAAATATTCTATTGTTATGTTATTGTTGTGATGTTTTGTGTTGGTATTCATTTTTAACAATAGACACCTTCATGTTGGTGACTATTGTAAAAAATGAATTATAGGTTGTTTCATTATAGGTACTTACTGCTTTTATTTATTTACTGAAAGCCAAGACAACATTATGCTAAAAATGCAATTTACATCTTAAATTGGTTTTTTTATATAAATATATATAGTATTGTTAATCCTTTTGTACTTCGAAACAGATTTTATTGTTACATTTTCGATAAATGTTTATATTAACTGCCATGTCAAAATAGGTTACTATAAATAGGTAAATCGATTTTCAGTTTTTATGTGGTGTTTTATTTTTGTTTTTTTTTTGTTGTTGTAATTATAGTATCATAATTCCTGATTACCTTTTATTGTAAATTTTGGTCAGTTAAAATGATATAAATGTATGCAATTAGGTCAATTTTTTTAAAGTTTTCTCTATTTTAAGCCTAATAATTTGCTGTGCGTAATTTAGGGAGTCTTTTTAAATGGGTGGTTAATATTGTAGTTTAGCGCATTTTTCAAATATCGAGTTACTTAAATTTTATAAGATTTTTAACTAATTAATTAGCTTAGTTTGCATTTGCAACACTTTTGAGGAAAGAAAAAATTTTTATATATGTTAAATTCTTATAAATATTAAAAAAAGAAAATTCTTATACACGTAAATCATTGTTTTACATTTCATTATTCTGGTAAAAGGTCTTCATCAAAAACTTGACTACTCTTAATAAAAATAACTATTCTCCTGACCACCATTAAGGCAAAAACAGGGAAGGGAGGTCCTTTATTAGTGTCAAAATATTTAAGAGAATTAAATTTCGAGTAACAAAAGGAATTTTTAGTAAATGGTAGTAAATTACCGTTTACTAAAAGCTATTGAAACAGAGGACATATATAAAAATGGTCAGATTAGTGCCATATATAGCAATGGTCAGTTATTTTCAAATTTATTTGGTTGTGTGCATTTAACGTTTTAAAGACAATTTCCTGTTTTAAAGAAAAATGTATCAAGGGGATACCAAAAAATTAATAAATCATGTATAATTTACGTTCGCTTAATATTAATCTTATTAATTAAAGTTCATGTTATAAAAAATATAACAAGAATATAGCCTTACTTTTTCGTCAATTTAAAGCATGATAAAGTGTTATTATTTTGTGTTAGTAACTAAAAACATATTGTGTTGAACTTAGTATCGAGGAAAATGGTTCTGCCTTACACTGATATGATCTGTCAGTTGTAAATTACTCAATGTTAAATAATTGGTAAATTATTTTACCTCCGCATACTTTTTATTTTAATTTTACAGATGGTTCAATTTTTTTAATTTGAAGGGGTTTTTCTAAAAGGTTATTAGTTAAGGTTTCGCAACTTTAAATTGTGGAAAACAGCCACTATAAATTAACAGACCGACCATAACCCGTATTACGGGTTGCTTATTGCTAGTATATATAAATATATTTATTTACATATACACACATATACATTGCATATACAATAAACAACCGCAATGTTTACATGCAACATCACTTGGCAACAAATAAGGAGAATTTAAACTTTTGTGTGAACTAAAAAGAGCATGGTTTAACAACTCATCAATTTTATAGTTAGTAGGTTTCACAGTATAAAATAAAAATAGATGTGGCAGACAAAAAGGTGGAAATTGCTGGAATTATTGGAATTGCTTTATACATGGAGAACAACTTCACATCATATAAATTAAGTGACAGAAATCAGGACAACCAAAATTGTTGAGTAAAAAGAGCAAAAATATAAGCAAACAAACAAAGTTCAAAACATGCAGAGGTAATAATAAAAAATACAGCTGAGAACAAACCAAGTTTATACCGAGGTACGAATTTCTTATAAACAAAACAGAAAATTTATGGAACATATTCAGGGTGTTAGCTAGCCTAATCATTGGCCAAATGGCACCGAGTATACTGTAGAATTCCCAATGGGTTTAAAGTTTCCAAAATTAAATACCTCTTTCTTTTTTTTTTTTTAGTAGTAGTAGTGGTAGTGGTGGTAGTAGTAGTAGTGGTAGTAGTAGTAGTGGTAGTAGTAGTAGTGGTAGTAGTAGTAGTAGTATAGTAGTAGTAGTAGTAATCTTAGTTGGCCTCATTTTACGAATTGCCTAGCTCTGGCACTACAAATTTTGCCCTCATGTTACAATATTTTGCCTGCGTAACAATATTCAGTTACACAAAATGTAATTACGAATCTGCCCTTATGTCACAAAATGTGCATAGCATGAGGGCAAAAACTGCACTCATGTTAAGCTACATAGTAACATCAGGGCATTTGTCATAAAACATATTTATTTTAAGATAAACGATTAAGCGAGCAAATTGGTCAATTTAAACATGGCAAAGTTTGATGTATTAGTGGAACGATTAAGATTGATATAGTAATAAATTTAGATTGATAATATAGTTAGAACAATAACATGTTAATAAACAATATTTATGTTGAACATATATGCAATAATATCTAAAATAAATTGAATGATATTGACAATATATTAATTAATTAAGATTGATAATAAAGTTAACTAATACCTTAATCTAACTTTACTATCAGCAATAAACACAAATTTATTGCTATCTAGGTAGTAATTAATCTGTGTTTATTGTTAAACCAACAATGTTATTGAACTTTTTGTTGACTAATCATACTAATTAATAATACCTTTGAGGTCCTCATTGATGTAAGTTCTATGTTTTTTTGGTACTATAACTAATAGAGATTTACAGAGATAAAGAATAGAATCAGGAGTAATAAAGTAGCAAGCATGGTAAAGAGATACAACCTTAGCCGATGGTTAAAATCAGAAGCAAGACTTGATCCTAGAAGACAAAGGGTAGATGACTCATTTAGTACATTACTGTTCATAAATATAGGAAGATCTAGATTTTTGCGACAAGGATTCCCCAAAAAAAATTTAGTGTTATCTGAGTTAGAGATAATTCTCTATCAAAAAAAGAAAAAATATTATAATTTTATTTTCATTGCAAAATTATAAGTTTAATTTTATAAAAAAGTTTTAAAAAGTTATAACTTTGAAAATATGTCTCACCCATTTAGGGCTAGATGTTTGGGTTACATGAGGGCTTTGAACCGGGATTATAGATATATTCCTGTTTATCATAAAATATATTCCTGGCTAACACCCTGACATTGCCACAAGTCAACAAATGTAAACAGTTTCAAGAACAAATTAGACAAATATTTTGCATTAAGAAAATTAACTTAATGAGTTTTAATAGTAATAAAAATTTTTTAATACTAATAAAAAGTATAAAAAATTTAAACAAAAATTACTTTTGGTCTTAAGTCTTCTAAGTAGTTTTTGTTTAAATTTTTTATTCTTTTTATTAGTTTATACCTACATTATCAAAAGTGAGTTGTCAAAGTGAGTTTCTAATTCACTCACTGTTAACACATAGCTATGTGTTAACAGCAAGTGAATTAGAAACTCACTTTATATACTGCTACTAAATTATACTTTATATACTACTACTAAATTATAAATACCCTAATAAATTATAATTATAATAATAATACACATTTTATATACTACTACTAAATTATAATAATATTTTTAATAATATAGCAGTTACTATATTGTTATAATTTATGAAAACAATATAGTAACTGCTATATTATTAAAAATATTATGATATTATTATGTTTTTAAGCAAGTACAATGAAAGTGTATTGGTGCTCACATTTTAAAAAATCATAACACAGATACTTTTAAACAGCATGTATAAAAAAGGTCATTTAAAAATCTGCAGATTATTTTCTATAGTATGTCTTACACTGACATAATATAAAATAGACACAAGCATGTAAGTTTGCTATGGAGCCATTTTACAATAATAAATAAATCTTCAAATAAATTATAATAGGAAAGACAATTTTTAGCTTCAAAAAAATGTTGCATATTAAATGACATCTTGAAAATATTCAATATAATGTTAAATGACATTTAGAAGTCCTTTCATATTTATTAATAAGATATCTTGCTTTACTGTAGCATAGCCTTAAGTAAAGGATAAACTATGCCTAAGTAAAGTTAGATTTTACTTTAAACATATTAAAAGAAACAAAGCTATATACAGTCTTGTAGACTACATGTAGGCTACAGTCTACATTGTAAATTACAGGTATAACTTCTTTAAATGTGTTTAAAGTCTAACTTTACTTTAGGCATCGTAATTGATTTTTACTAGAATAACCCAAAAAATATGCTATTTACTACATTATACTATTTTAGTATACAAATATATTTTAAAAATACAAATACTATACAAGTGCACTGAAATATTGCTGCCTAACCTTTTCCATGATTCACTTGTATGACATAAACTTCGCCTGCCTTAGGATTGTTGAGTGTAGTTGTTCTATCTTCATTATTGCTCTTGGCGATAAGATTTGCAATAACCTCTATTATTAGGTGCTTTATGCAACCTGTCAAAACTGGCACAGTCATTTATTAAAAAGTCATCATAAAAAAATTTAGCAGTATGTTTGTTCAGGTTGAATTCGTTTGCAGAAATTTAACTATTAAAAGTGCCGTGTCACTTGAATGATCCGCGCCGCTGATCCACTCCGCCCCGCCATTTGTACCTACTCGAAGAGTGGTGCGTTAAAGACAAGTTTTTATATCTGACAAATAAAAGGTTGCTTTTTTTAAAAAAAAACACGTGTTTCGCGAGAGTTTTTCATTTTTTAGAAATTTTTTTGAATTGAACCTAGTCGGAAAGCAAAAGTCTTTAATGCGGCCAACTTTTTTTTAAAACAAGGGCTGTTAAATCCTGTCTCTAAACTTTCGACTTCAACTCCTGTAGTTTCTTTATATCTCCACAAAGTGAAAACTGTTTTAAATATATTATTTCAACTAACGTGATGATACAATTGTTTTTGTTTTTGTAGGCATTGTTCTATTAAGCGCAACTTGCTCAAAGCGAATAGAAGCTGCATTAGACCTGAACCATTTTGGTTCACGTTATGCACAACTTGTTAAGTTAAAGAGCATTAGTAACTTTTTCTGACCACACCCAGTAGTAATGTTTCCACTTGGTTCGGACAATAAGGAGAAAACTCACAACCTATCAATTAGAATTTGTAACTTCTATTTCTTTTCTAAGGAATAACATGAGTTAACTTCTTCCCCTCCCCTCCCCCTCCCCCCCCCCCCTTTCACCTCACCCAATAGACAGAATAAGCATGGGAATTTCGAAGTTCGAAATTCGATGATTTCGTAATTTCGGATGTTTCGATCTAAATTTCGGTCCGAAATGTATTCAAAATTGGATCGAAACTAATTTCGAGTCGAAATTTTTCCACAAGTTTTAGGTCGAAATAAATTTCGTATCGAAATTTATATTGAATTTCGAAAGACGAAATTTCGAATTTATCAGAAAAATAAATTTCGCGAATTTCGAAAGAACGAGACTGGCAGGTAAATCGAATTTCGCAATTTCGTGAATTTAGAAAAAAACAAAAATCGAAATTTGAAACATAACGAATTTTCGCCTAAATTTCGTCAAATTTGGAACTAATTCGCCTATTTCGTCTTATCTCGTCAATTTTGATTTTATTTTACTTCAATATGCTGAGTTCTTTCTAATTTCGGTGATTTCGATTTCGAATACCGTCAATCCGAAAATGTGGGTAAAGTACAATTTCGCGAATTTCGAAAAACCGAAATTTTTAAACATTACAAATTCACGAATTTCGAAATCACGAAATTAAAACATATGTTTAATTTCGTGTCAATTTCGTTACTTTCAATGACCCGAAATTATACGAAATTATTTCGCGAAATTAAACAATCCAAAAAATCGAAATTTCGTTCTCAATTTCGATCCGAAATTGAAACACGAATTTCGTTTCGTTTAATTTCGTCGATTTCGAAGGCCGAAATTCCCATGCTTAAGACAGAATTCCAGAATATGTTCATTGGGCAACACAATTCTGATTATTTTTACAAAAGTTAAAATAATGCAACAATAGCGTAAGTTAGAATTATAAAAAAGACTTCCGACTTTCTCTTTAAGTGTAATCACACCCGAATTAAATTTTAATGGTTGCTTTTTATGGTCACACTCTTATTTAGTAGCCTTCGCATAAACAAATTTATCCAATTCCAACTGCTTTATTGAACATTTGAAAAATCGATTTTTTTAAAACTAATATAAGAAAAGAAAACAAATCAGTCTAAAACTAAAAGAAATTCATTTTTCAACAAAAAATGCCTCCTTTGAAATATGGCGAATTTCAATCGAATTTCAAGCGAGTTTTGAAAACAGCAATCATCCACTAATGACTTGCTTTTAATAACAACCAATAAAAAGCTTTCTTAAAGCAACGGCTCAACATCAAACAGTTAATTAAAAAAACATAATTTTTTTATGTAAACCTCTATGCTATTTACATCAAATAAAAAATAGCTAATAACTTTGAAGAATTAACTTTTATACCATTTTCTTCAAAATAATAAAACTTCTTTTCAAATTACCATATTTATTTAACTTAATTGTAAATTAATTCCTGTTTCACTTGCTTGCACAACAAACCAAATTTTCAGTGATCTTTTGCTAATGAAAATCCAGTTTTTTCAATGAAAAGGTCTTTTGATGTTGTTCTAAGTTAAAGAATCGATTTTATTACCCACCATTATTACAAGCACCTGTATAAAGGTGAACTTGTGAATTATGTTAAAATCAATGACTTAGATCACATCTTAACTTTAACTCTTTTTAGAATAACCTAAAACAGGAACTTGACACATCAAATTTTATGAGATCACTATCTTCTTAAACTCATCAAGATTGCTTTCTCCCTCTGCCGGTATCATTTTTTTATCATCGCAATCATCTTATCAGAGAATTCATCAGGATCAGAAAACTCTGATTTGTATATTCGAAAATCAAGCATTTTGTTCACATTTTTAAGACATGATTGAGGGGTCATTTTTAAGGCATAATTGAGATAGTAAGTGCTGAGTATTCTTTCAGTAGCAACTGAGATAGATGGCATAAGTAAGTTTTTATGGCTAAACAAGCAATTAGACTACATTTACAAAAAGCGTGCCAACGTCTTTTAAAATCTTGATTCTCAGAAAGTTGCTCAACATAGCTGGTTCCCCAAAGACCAATAGAATTTACAAACTTTTCAATATCTTTTTCGATTGCAGAATACCCAACTTCATTGGAAGTTGAAAAGTTTTTAGCTAGTATCTCTGTATACTCGATTGCTTTTAAGAATTCTGATCGAGAGAGGCTAAAACCTTTAATGCGTGGATCAAGCAAGCTTGCACCTTAATGAAGCTTTGTTACAGCCATGTTTTTTCTTAACGCAAACCGGCCAATATTATGTATTTATTAACAAAAACCTTTTTACCGAAAAACACGTAACAAAACGTGTTTTTCAGTCAGCAGCATGTTTTTGAAAGACCATGTTTCGGGTATAGAGGTATTGAACAGCATGTTTTAAAAACGTGTTTTTTACGGCATGCTTTTTAATAACATGCAGCTGAATGAAAGACACGTTTTATACTTTCCGAATGATTTAATATAAAAACACGTTTTACATTTTCTGAATGATTTAGTTAAAATATTTAAAAAAAATAAATTATTAAAAAAATGAATTATGTTAGCCATTAGTAATAATTATTACTTACTAGCATTAACAGATTATTTTCTCCCAACAGTTAAAATGGGAGGTAGAACAAAATAATTCTAACCTGACAAATTACCCAATATTGAACGAACTACTTATTGTGAGAGTAGTACATTAATACATATAATAGTAACAGTAGTACATATAATAGCCGTTCCTTTTCTTAAGTTTAAAAGTTGCAACCTGATTATTAATGTTGACATTAATAAAAAGTTGCTAGTCAAGTAGTGTCCCGTTTTTCCTTATGGTATGAAAATGTTGTTTTGATATTCGTTTTTAAAATAAAAACTTTATAAAATAATTGTCTTACTCAACAATCGTGTAAGTCGGTTCATTGCAATCGAATGAAATTAATTTGTTAAAATGAAATTTAATAAATTTGCAAAAGCTGAGAAAACAACTGGAATTATAAGAAATTAATAATGTCGGACAATGAGTGTCTGCAAAATTTAATACTGATTCCGTTCCCTAACGCGATCTTTTTGAACACACAGTTTACACTATTGGTTGTACACTGGGTATGGACCCTAACCTTCACCCGAACCCAAATACATGGATTCTTTAACAACCTGTTACAGTTCGAAACAAACCCTTTCTGTAAACGATTAATATAAACGCTAACAAAACTGTCGTGCATTTTTAACGATAAATTGTTAAAAATACACGACGGTTTTGTTAGCGTTGTATCAAAGAATCTAGTTCTTCAAGACTATCCATATTCAATTCTTGAAAACCATCAATTTTTTTTTTTTTACATAAATAAATTGACATTTTTGTCCCAATTACTCCTGCGATACACTTGATACCCAGTTGAAGTTACAGAAGTAGTTTTAAATGCATGTAAGCAAGACGAATATGAAAAACCTAATTTTAATGAAAGTATAGTTTGATGAGATTATTAACCAGCATATTTTTATGCAAGATGTTTTAGACATTTCAACGCTTGTAATGCAAAACCATAGCAATGAGGCGAACAGCTTCATGTTTATTGCTCTCTGTGACATCCATAATTAACCTGTGCAGACTTAATGTACAGTGGTCGGCCATCACATTAGGACCACACGTTTTTTTTACAATTTATTTCAAATATGTTGCTTAAATCCGCATATGAGAAAATAAATATGATATTTTTTTTTTGTTACATGTCAAGTTGTTTCTATTCTTAGTAATATTTAATAAAAATTTATCAATTGGCAACTCTGGCTGTCAGCAATCACCTGTCATAATCAAATTGGTGCATATTGGATAATTTAAGGTTATTTTTAGTTGTTAGTTTGATTGAAGTTTAAATATGATTTATTTTAATTTCAAGCATCTGTGATTTATTTAATTAATTATTTTTTTTGAACTTAATAATAATCAGTAAGTCATTAATTTTAAATAAAAGATTTTATGTTTTTTTTCCTGTTTATGGAAAGACACCAAATAGTAGTCTTTTTTAAAGTTATTAATTTAAATTTTCAACTATGGGTAAAAAATGTGATATGACACCAACAAAAGTTAGTCAAATTAGATGTCTTTTACAGAATACAAAATATTCTCAGCGAAAAGTTGCACAAATTGTAAAGGTTTCTCACCAAACCGTAATGCGAGTGAGAAAAAAAATTGATACAGGGGAAGAGTTTGGCCCAAGGAGACCACCTTCTAAACGAAAGACAACACCAAGGGCGGATCGTATTATCCGGAATATATGCCTGGAAAACAGAAAAAGCCACAAAATGTATTAACTAAGCTTATCCATGAAGCTGGTATTGCTGTGTAAGACCGGACCATTCGCAGAAGGCTGAAGGAAGAGGGATTGATGTGTCATCGCCCAGCCAAGAAACCAAAACTGACTTCACTCATGAAAAAAAAGAGACTGGAATGGGCTCGAAACTATCGTCACTGGTCTGTTGAGGATTGGTAAAAAATATTTTTATTCGCATTCATATTCGTAAAATATTTTAAATATATTCATAAATATCATAATTTAAAATAAGCATTATTTTAGATTTGCTTCTCCGATGAATCAACTTTTCAAGTAATGATGGACAAAACAGCTTTTGTTCTTCGTAGAACAAACGAAAAGTTTCATCCTGACTGCATTGTGGAAACAGTCAAGCATCCAGCTTCAGTAATGATGTGGTCTGTCATTTGTGGGCAAGGAGCAGGGCGTCTCTACAAAGTAGTTGGCACAATGAGGCAGGACCAGTATATAGAAGTTCTGGAGAACCAGTTACTTCCTCAAATGGCATATTGGTCTAAAAATGTCAAAAAAATTCAAAAGAAGTCCAAAAATGTCAAAAATCTTATATTTATGCAAGATGGTGCAAATTGCCACACAGCAAAAAGTGTTATGGCTTTTTTAAAACAGAAAAAAGTAGATGTATTGCCATGGCCAGGCAACTCACCTGATCTTAACCCCATAGAAAACATTTGGGAAATAGTAAAGCGAGATGTTGGTAAAAAAATTCCCACTAACAAACAAGATCTTATGGAATATATTATCAGGATCTGGCACAATAACCCAGAGTTGACAGAAACTATAAAAAGTTAATTTGCAAGCATGCCACGACGAATCGAAGCAGTTATTGCAAATAAAGGCGGTTTTACAAAATATTAATACTTAATATATATTTTATATAATTTATTGTAATAACCAATAAATATTCAAAATGTTTAATTTTATTTGTTTATTTTTCATCAAGTATAACTTTATAAATAAAGGAACAAGCTTTAAATTACACCATTATTTTTCTTTTTACCAAAAAATTTATTTTTACACGATATTTACAAAAAATTACAGCTGGTCCTAATGTGATGGCCGACCACTGTACATTAAGTCTGCACAGGTTAATTATGGATGTCACAGAGAGCAATAAACATGAAGCTGTTCGCCTCATTGCTATGGTTTTGCATTACAAGCGTTGAAATGTCTAAAACATCTTGCATAAAAATATGCTGGTTAATAATCTCATCAAACTATACTTTCATTAAAATTAGGTTTTTCATATTCGTCTTGCTTACATGCATTTAAAACTACTTCTGTAACTTCAACTGGGTATCAAGTGTATCGCAGGAGTAATTGGGACAAAAATGTCAATTTATTTATGTAAAAAAAAAAAAATTGATGGTTTTCAAGAATTGAATATGGATAGTCTTGAAGAACTAGATTCTTTGATACAACGCTAACAAAACCGTCGTGTATTTTTAACAATTTATCGTTAAAAATGCACGACAGTTTTGTTAGCGTTTATATTAATCGTTTACAGAAAGGGTTTGTTTCGAACTGTAACAGGTTGTTAAAGAATCCATGTATTTGGGTTCGGGTGAAGGTTAGGGTCCATACCCAGTGTACAACCAATAGTGTAAACTGTGTGTTCAAAAAGATCGCGTTAGGGAACGGAATCAGTATTAAATTTTGCAGACACTCATTGTCCGACATTATTAATTTCTTATAATTCCAGTTGTTTTCTCAGCTTTTGCAAATTTATTAAATTTCATTTTAACAAATTAATTTCATTCGATTGCAATGAACCGACTTACACGATTGTTGAGTAAGACAATTATTTTATAAAGTTTTTATTTTAAAAACGAATATCAAAACAACATTTTCATACCATAAGGAAAAACGGGACACTACTTGACTAGCAACTTTTTATTAATGTCAACATTAATAATCAGGTTGCAACTTTCAAACTTAAGAAAAGGAACGGCTATTATATGAAGAAGAAAATGAATAAAAAAAAAAAAGAAAAAGAAAAGAAAAGAAAAAGAATAAACAACTTCTCTTTTGACTAAAGGTGATATGATCTACCGCGAAAGTTACTTGTGATGGAAGAAAATAGCGAAAGTACTTGAGCATTGATGTTTCAAACTGAGATGTCGTTTATACGAGATATTCAAATTGTATATCCTTTGGAAACAATGTAATAAGGAGATTTGGCATCATCCATTATCTACGACGAATCTCAATAGCGTTTACATAAAAACGTTGATGGCGACATATTTTTGTTTCAAAAAATATTACAAGAAAATCAAGTAAATTCTAGAGACCGCCGATCCGTTACTGTTTATCGGTTTGCGGATTGTGCACCAAATTATCTATGCTAAACGGTTTAAATTACTTACGGATTGATTTGATCCGAAAATAATGTATCGGAAAAAAATTCGGTAAAATTTTTTTGGATTATTTTTTCGGATTGCAATCCGATTTGATACTTTCGGATCGGATTGCAATTCGAAAAATATTTTTCGAATTGGAATCCGAACCGATATTATTTTTACGGATTTATACGGATTCAGAATAAAAAATGCTTTTGAAATAAGATTCATTTTTATTTATTTATAATATTCAAATATACAATGAAACGAAATGATTTCCTTGTTAAGAAATAAAAAAAGTCAAAATCACACTGAAAGTTAATCATTTTCCAAATTCATTTTCTGGCCACACAATGTCTTGAACTTTACTGAGTTACTTAGTGTTTTCTTTCATATATACCAACATCTAAACCTTTGAGATTGAAAGATTGGTTCTTCTATAGCTGTATATATTCCCTGCTGTTGAGATAACTCTTTCAGATGTTGATGATGCAGCAGGTATAAAGAGGTTTTTTCCGGCCAGCCTTGACATTATTGGGTAAATATACTGGTTTTGTTTCCGGAATTCCAGTACATTTGTATTTGCTGGAACTGATTTTGAATTCAAATGCCACTCAATTTCAGCAGAAATGGCTTTTTTGGTGCTTGTTTCACCTCCAGTATTAATGTAACCTGCACCAAACACTTTCTTCCTCAGTTGTTCAGTGAAATCAAAGTTGTCATCATCTTCATCATCCAACATTGAAGGGGAAGGAATGCTTTGGCTAGCCAAAATTTCTTTTTTTGACAGTTCTTCCATAGCTTTCTTTCCTGCAGTTTTGACTACTTCAAATTTTCCCCCCTCATCCACAAAGCACATGCTCTTCCTGTTAGGATTTAAAAAATGAGCAATAGAGAATTCAATATTTATCAGCTCTCCTTCGAATCTTTTGTTTAGATCTTCATTGAATTAGTGAGTAAGCTCTAATGACACCTCGGTTTTTGGCTTGACACAGGCCATTTTGCCTTGTTTTCCCCCACCTTGTTGAAGAATTCTCAAATATTAAATAGCTTAGGCATCTGAAAAGAAGAAAAAAATGAAATAACATAAAAATGGAATAAATCAGATAATTTGAGTTTTTCATTATATATTTGTCTTAACAAAAAATGATATTTTTGAGGCATGCATAAAGCTTTCAATAAAAGAACTAATTATTTAAAGGTTATTTGCCTTAATTGTTGAAATGAACGTAACAACTTTTCAAACTAGTTTTTATCTTTATTTTTATTTCTATTAATATTTAAGTAGAAGAAACATAACAATATAAATTTTATCGGACTGATCCACTAATTGAAGCAATCCGCAAAGCGAAATAATTCGCAAAGGAATTTGATCCACAAAAAAAAAAAAAAAAAAAACCGCAAAAATTTAGCTTGAAATATTCTTAACTTTTAAATCAAAATAAGATAATAATGGCTTACCGTAATAAATGTAAGTGAAGAATAGTAGACTTGATCTGTTGAACGAATTGTTGTAGGTTAAGATTTCCAAATAGGACTGATTGAAAATAAAAAAGAAATCCACTATTTATTGGACGCGCATATAATAAAAATGTAATTTTTTTGAACCACACCATTTAATGGTGTCGCGAACGGAACGCGATTCGTATAATTCGCTAGGCGAATTAAAGTTAAATTGATTCGTAAAAATTTTTCGGATTAATAATCCGAACAGCAAAGAGAATCCGCAAAAACAAAATTCGCTAGTGGTTCGTAAATTAGTTTTCGGATTATTAATCCAAAAAATTTTTACAAACTGACTGTTTTGATCCGTAAAATAAGTCGGATTGGCTTCTTGCGGATTTTACGAATCGAATCGGCGGTGCCTACATTTTGTGATCGAGCGAAATTCGGTTCGGTCTCGGTTTCGGCGACAATATTTTCCGGAAGCGAAATTCCTATTCCGTTCCGGGTTATTTCAAATTAAATGATTTGATTGCTAATTCCGAAAGATATAAAAGGAATGTAATTAAGAAGGCTAAAGTGGCAGGAAAAGAACATATAAACATGGTTGGAAAAACAATACCTGCCAAGAAACCAGTATCTAATGTTTGCAGGTAAACTGTTATCGATTTATTTGTATTAATTGTTATAATATTTCAGTAATATTCATCTAGAAAGTTTTTTAAATACTGTTATCTTTCGTATCTTTTGCATAAGATAAATTGGCTGAAGGAAATGCACAACATTTGTAGGTTTCTGGCGGCTGTGTTTGATTATGTGTCATAACATTTTGCATTTATGATATTTGAACAAAGCTAGGTTACATTAAAACTACATAAATAAAGCCATGCAACAACTAGTACTACTAGTAGTAGTCTAATTTTCTGATTAATTAGGAAATGCCTAGGGTTTTTGGTAGAAACCTAGCTTATGTGTTTTCAAACATAGATATTAAAACGTAGATAGACCTAACCTTTACATGGCTGATGACATGGTGGCAATATTTACCAAGCTACATGATATGGAAACTAAAACACAACAAGACGTCTACTTGCAGTCACTAATGGAAGTTTCCCCAGTTCTAGTCCAAGATCTAGACCAGGTTCTTCTTCTACAAAACCTAAATCTGTTGTAGTGAAGTACCATATTATGCACAATGGGGTTCGTACTAAGATATGTAAAAATGGATTTATGAAATCATACGGATGTACTTCCAAACAGTGTTACAGACTCTCGCATCTGTTACAGCTAAGCAAAACTCCAATAGATAAAAGAGGTAGAAATGTTTCTGGTAATGCCATTCCTGGCACTGTAATCACTTGTTTGAGAGCTCATATTGAACAATATCCTAGAGAAACTGAACACTATACTGGAAGAGATAAAGAATACTTACCAGCTAATTTAAACGTAAAAACTATGTATGAGATGTTTATAAACAAACATAAATATTTCCTTTTAGCTACACTTGGCAGTGAGAAAAGGCTGTCATATAAATTTTTCTGGCATTATTTCAAAGAAAATTACTCATTACGTTTTGGTCAACCTGCAAAAGACGCATGTATTGCTTGTGAGGAACTTAAGTTGAAAATAAAAAGTCCTTTTCTTAATGACAATGAAAAAAGACATGCAATAGCAGAGCTTATGGTCCACAATAGGAGGGCTAAAAAGTTTTACAACAAAATAAAAGATACCACAGAGAAATGCATAAAAGACGCTAAACAAGTTGGATTATGTATAAATTACATGTCTAATGTTACATTACCGTGCATACCAGTACAAGATACTTATTATTTCAGGAAACTCATAGTAAACGTTTTTGGAATTCACGACATTGCTTCCCGAAAAATGTCTGTTTTTATTTATCATGAAGGCGAAGGAGGTAAAGGTTCAAACGAAGTATGCTCTATGCTTATGTGGTATGTAAAAAACAAAATTTCAGATGAAGTTAAAACTTTACACCTTTTTGGTGACAACTGTGCTGGTCAAAACAAGAACCACACCCTTGTTAGACTTATGATGGCTCTTTGTGAAATTAAGAGATTTGATAAAATAAATTTGGTGTTTCCTGTTAGGGGACATTCTTTATGCCTAATGACCGTGATTTTGGAATTATAAGGAGAAAACTAAAAAAAGTAGAGAGATATTATGAAACTGATGAAGTAATTAATCTGATTAACAGTTCTTCAAACTTTCCTAGAAAGTTTAATGTGAAAAAAATGTCATTTGAAGATTTTATTGACTACGGTGCCTGGTGGCCCAAGTTTTACAAGAGAACATGCTTAAGCAATGACTCTTATGGAAAAAAGGTACTAAAATCTAACAAAATAACATTTTCAATCTCAAAATATCGTGAGATGTCAGTTTCTTCTGATGAACCTGCGGAGATTGAATGCAGTATGCATATTGCTGGATTGATAAGTGACATTTTTCGCTTACGAAACACTATAGGAGACTTTGAACTACCAACTAATAAAGCTTATTCAGCTGTATTATCCATCAACCACTTAAAAATTGTAGACATAAAGAAAAGTTTGGTTTATATTCCGGTTGAAAAGCTCCGATTTTGGAATGAAATAACGTTATGGCCTGTAACTACTGTGCCCATTCAAGAAGATCAACCAAGTGAATAAATAACGTTCTTAAGTTGTAGTGTGCATTTTATTATGATAATAAAACAATAAAATAGCATTATTTAATTAGTGCAGCCTAAATAAATCACTTTTTAAGATTTTAGTAGTTTATTTTTTATTTTTAAACCTCGTTTACTGTAAAAAGGGATCATGTCCATGTTTGAAAATGTATCCTACACTCATAACAAAATACATTTAAAAAATTATATATATATCTTTCAAACCCCTACTAACTGTTGAATAACCAGGAAAAAATTGAAAACCCAAAGTTTAAAAATAAAGGGTCGAAACAGTTTTTTGTCTTTCCTGTAAAATTAGGATTTGTGGACTTGTTGCTATTCTGCGGTTAGCGATTCATTTAGATATCAAAACAACTTTACCAAACAGAGTTTTGGTCTAAAAAGAGTAATGCTGATGACCTAAGAAGCATAATGTTACTAAATTTAGTGCTTCCTATTGTAAGGCTAACTAAATGTAAAAACCTAAGTGTATAAACTGATGTTTAACCATTATAAAAAACGAACAAAATGATTATCACAATAAAAGTTTAAACCTACTCACAAGTATAACCATCCCAAACTCAAGTGAAATTTGTTTTAAAACCAAACCAACCCTTTAACATAAATGCATGACACATAAGTGACCTTTAAAATAAACTTAATAAACAGATCATTTTAAAAAAAGTAGCAGTGCACTTAAAAAGTGGTTTTAAATAAAATTGGGCAAAAAATAGTTATGGTTCATACTAATATATTATTATAATTTTAAAAACCTACAAGTATGAAATAAAGGTTTTGCATAATACCTACTTTTCAAATAAGATAAAATAGTTTTACATTTTCCAGTAGAATTACATTGTATTGATTCTAGGAATAAAAACTATTTTAAAAATACCTTTAAACTGCTGCCCTCAAAAATAAGGAGTTATAGGAGAGGCAAGTGAATAAGCAATCATCAGTTTAATTGGATATAGAAAGAATGATGCTAAAAAAATGCAGATGGGGGCACAAATATTTTGAATGTTAGGCAAATATATCTAAGCTTCCTCGGGGTCACCTAAACTTTTTCTGCATTGTTTCTGCAAAATTCATAGTTCTATCAAAGTTACGAAAAAACCAAGCTTTTTATACGTAAAGTTTTTAAACAAAAAAAAACAACAACTAATAATTATATACTTGAACCAGCGGTGGTCAATCTGTTGCCATCGTAACCAATTGTGGCCTACTAAGCTTTTTCATTTTGCCGAGTAAATTTTCAACAGGAAAAAACAAAGAGAATTTGATTTTATATTTGAAAGTGTTAACAGGCTAAATAAATATCTTTTTTCAAATACTAGGGACAAAAGTTTGATATTTCTCTTATTTCACAACACATACTCCTTAAAAATATTGAAAATCATTCAGTAAAAAAATTTTTATTGATATTTTGAATTCAAAAATATTTAAAAAAGATTATTTTAAATCTTTTAAACCATCCCTTTTCTTTGGTGCACTACGATGAATGTTACTTGAGTAGTCCAACTAAGGACGAATTAATAGATGGACATTCAACACATTGTTATAGATCAGAGGTGCCGCTTATTAGCCAATAATTATGCGTGTTACAGCCAATTTTCTTAATTCATGATACAGGTACTACAACTTCTACCCGTCAAATTTGTTTCACTAAACCTCCCTCAGTAAATCAATTATAAATATGCATTTACTAAAGCTTATGGTCATAAAAGACAAAAAAATTAATCAAGAATAGCTCACAAATCTGAAAAAGGTTGATATGAGCTATGAGCTTTACTTAATAAAAGTTTAACTGTGTTTAAACATTGACGTCTAAAACTAGGCTTTTGCAAACAGGCTACGTATGGTATACTAGAATAGATAGAGTTAAGCGAATCATCTGTTTGAAGATATTAATGCTTTGTCCATGATATATTTTGTTATTCTTAAATTTTCAAAATGCTTACTCATCAAAGAAGTCATAAGGATAACGGAAAAGCTGCTTGGTTTCTGAGCCTCAAAAAAGCTTCAAGATAGTTTAGATTGGACCTCTCTCACTCTCTCTCTCTCTCGCCTAATCTATAATCTATAAACCAAGTTTATAAAAATTTAAATTTGATACTTGTAAAGGTTATAAAAGCAATACCGCACCAACTAAGATATAACATATATGAGCATATTTTATATAACTTATTTTTATACTGTAAATAAAATATTAAATATGTTAAACGTACATAAAATGAGTAATTCTTAACTGATTTATAATATATATACATTTGTAAACGTTAGTATGAATCTAAATAACAATCCTTGAGTTTATTTTTTGAAAAAGTTATAAAAGCAACTCCACACCACGTGACAAACAAATTTTAGCCGGATTAAAATGCAAATTATACTATTTCTTATCGGCGTGGGAGTTAAGTTTAGTTTTAGTCTAACTAAAAGTACTCGACTAACATTTTAGTCTAAATAAAATTAGTTGACTAAAACAAGATTTAGTGCTAAAAAAAACTAAATAACCTATACCATGAAATTATATGATCATAATATCAATTATGACAAATAAATCAATTTAAAGACATTCATCAAAATTTATTGATATTAAGAAGTTTAAAATACTTAATATAATTTGTAACATTTAGGTAATAAAAATGTTTTGTTTGTACCTAGTATTGGCCCAAATTTTCTTTTATTGAATTAAATAAAAATTGGTTTGTAAGCAGAACAACTCCGTCAAAAACAGCTAATAATTTATACCGAAAACATGATAAGTTATTAGCATCTTACTAATAATTTTTAAAAGAAAAAACGAAATTGAGAGATGAATAAAATATATATTCAATTAGGGGAGAGTGGCCTAAAACGGGCTCCTTTTCAAAAAATGACAGAATCAGGTAGCTATAACCAACCGAAAATTACAAACAAAGTATTTTTCAGAAAATTCAATCTATACTCTACAATTTAACATCAAAAAATTAAAGGTGTGGCTTTGCCTTACATTAAGAACTAACCATTGAACAAAGAGATGCTAGGGGCCCGTTTCCCCCTAGAGGTAGCTTAAAATGGGCCTCTCATTTAATTTCTGAATAAAACCTGCTTATTAAACAAAAATTGATTGTAACTAATTTATTGATGGTACATCATCTTCTGTTCATTGCTCACATTAAAATTTGACACTCTGAGTAAACTTAACTGAGGCAGAATTTTCAATGTACCTAAATTGAAGTGTCAACTTTCGAGCAAATTAAAAAGAGAATATGTTTAATTTTAAAAAATATCAAAAAACACAATAAAAATAAGTCTTTTTCATAATTGTAATAAATATTAATACAATATTTAGCTCAACAAAATTTAAAAGTGGTCTTTTCAAACATATTTAAAAAAGTGAAACCTCAGTTTTATTTATTACTTATAGCAGTAAAGTAGTAAGGATTAGTTATCTTTATTGTTTAATATTAAACAATATATGTTATGTGCTGAAGCATATGCTTCAGCACATAACATTGTTTTTTTATTGCGTTTTTTATTTTTATCAGTTTCTTTGACGGAGCGTGGTCTTTTTTTGGCTTTCGTAATTTTTTTTTTTCCTCTTTTTTTTTTTTGCCCTCTTAATTTCTGTTAATAAATTTCGATTTTCCTTTAATAAAATTTTTATTATCATTGTATTTTGGTTTTCTTCCAAATTATATTTGATGGACTGCTTGTCAAAACAGCAGTAAATCCTTGTGTTGATGATTTTTTTTGCCACGGAGTTGTAACCTTTGGAGTAGGAAAAACTTCTGTCAAGAGAAAATATTGGGTTTTATTTGATACTTTTGGTGAAACAACTGGCTCTGAAAAGTTGAGACTTCGTGTCAGAACTTGATTAACAATTGGTGTTACAACTTTTGAGGCCTGAAGTTCAATGAGCAGATTCTCATTTTGAGCAATGTCTAGAATGTGCCGTGGCGAGATTAATGTTTGCCCAGGAACATCTTCTGTTATTTTTTTATTCAGCAACTGCGGAGGAATATCAGTTGAAAGTGCTGAAGCAAAATAATTTTCTGTAAAAACATTCCGATTTATCGGAAAAATGCCAGTCTTAACGAAACCATTACCAGCTGTGGTAGTAGATGCTGCTCGTAAGTGGCTATTTTTAAACAGTTCGGCTATTTGATAAATTGTTACAACTCGTCCAGGTCAATTTCTCAGCCAATTTTCAACCTCTTGTGCATGATAGGTCATTAAATGCTTCATAAAAGCTACATCTAAAGGTTGAAGTCTATGGCTGCAATGCGGAGGAAGACACAATAAAGTAACGTTATTTTGACGAGCTAGATTAATTACTTTTAAATTTGAAGTATGAGTTTTATGCCCATCTAATATTAGCAAAGCTGGTTCATGCTCTGCTGGGTTGGCATGCTTTACAAAGTGCATGTACCAAGTAACAAATATATTATTTTTCATCCAACCAGATGGGTGGCAAACAGCAATTGAACTGGGTGGTGCAGCATCCATTAGTTCAGACTTCATGTGAAACCTTGGAAAAACAAAAAGAGGTGGCAAAAATTTTCTGACGCACTCATACAGATTTCCACTGTGACCAACTGCCCATGCTCAGCAGAAGTTAGGCATCCAGCCTGCTTCTTTCCACAAATAGTAATAACTTTTGATGGTTTATTTGGAACAATAGTGATGCCTGTTTCATCAACATTATAAACTCGGTCTGGAAAAAAGTGATGCTTTTTCTGCAATGCTTGCAATAAATCAAAAAGCTTTCCAACACTGACTTGATTAAAGCCCTTGCTGCAGAAATTGTCTCTGGTATTCCTACAGATAATGGCGGGAACCGAGTTAAAAATCCACAAAACCAATTAGCACCAGCTTGTTCATTTTTTGAACTGAACCTTTTTTCGAGATTGTTAAGTTTAGCAAACTGGTAAGCAACTTTACACAAAACTTAAGGTGTTAAACCAAAAAACATAGATTCCATTTGCTTGATATGAGTCATCAGCTCATTTTCCATTTCAATATAAGACACACATTTTACTGATCCAAGTGATTTCAACGAGGCTTGTACACAGTTCAAATAATGTCTATACCTTCTTTGCAAAGTACTCCGTGGAACGTTGAACTGCTTGCATGCTTTTTTTAATCCCATTTCTTTTTTTCTTACAGCCTCAATAGCTGCATGCTATGTCAACAGCTGATGACATAGATCTCTCACTTCAACACTGCCTTTTTTTTATCTGACATGATAGAAAAAAAGCTTATAAAATCAGTCATATTGGATTAGTTTGGATTAGTTTGATTAAATTGTCCAATTCAATTGAACTAAACTAAATAAAAAAACGTCTTAGGATGTACATTTTACACTATCACTTTTTTGTTATTATATATAACTCTCTATATATTGCAATTATATTCAATATAATTGTAATATACAATCTTGTAATTATATATTACAAACTCTTTAAAAATATAATAAAAAAACACACGCAAAGTATAAAATAACATTTAGATTCAGTTTAATATTATATATTTGAATATTTAAATAATTGTATGCATTGTACTTAATAAGAATTGATAAAAAGTATTGCAAAATCTATAGTTAAGTAAGATTTGCATATTTTCAAAAAAATGTACAAGCTATGATCAATATTCAAATATATAGGTAAATAAATGACACAAATAAAAGATAAAAACTTTTAAAAATACAAATACATAGATGTTGCTTTAAATTAAAATAGCAAAGGAAGTCGTTGCAAATACCTTTTTCGAATAAAAATAATATTGAAAGGTTTCACTACTTTGATAATATAGCCAATTTAATCTTTTTTAGCTGACTCTAAGCTGAAATATTTTGCCGTAAAATCTTACTAATTTCACAGATGAAATGGGCCCCAGGGCCTATTTCATCTGTGCAATTAGTAAGATTTTACGGTTGGGAGTGTGTTATTGATATTCAGTGAAAAACATAAATTGTAAAACTATTCTCATAAAAATCTTGTGCTAGTTAAAAGATAACATGCTAAAGCTTTAGAAAGCATCAACAAAATGCAATAAACATAAGTGTTTTTAACAATTACAGTAAAAAATATTTACCCCAAAAAAATTTCAAAAGTACTACTTTCAAGTATTCTTTTTGTCAAAAAATACCAATAAAAAAAAACTATTTTTCGGATGGTTTTCTTAAATGTTTATAGTCTCTTGCACAGTATTCAACAGTTAAATTTATATTAGTTATTGTCTAAACAGGAGATTTGATAGGGGCCCGTCTCACCTAAGGGGCCCGTTTTCAGTGGCGTACCTAGGGTAAATAGCGCCTGGGGCAAACACCGATCTCGCGCCCCTCCTCCCCCACATAAAGTGCTTAATTACAATTTTTTAATAAGTGATGATACAAACTTTTAATAAAACTTTATTATTCATTATAAATAAACAATTTGTTTATGTAACATATATTACAAATTTATTTTTCTAGCTTTATTTGCTACAAATTTCTTAATAACATTGTCAAAGTCAATTTCTTCGGTAATTTCTGGCTCTATGCTTAGTAAAGCGAGATTACAGAGACGGCTTTGGCCCATCGAAGCTTTCAAGTAAGAGTTAATCAGTTTAAGTTCACTGAATGATCTTTCACAACTAGCTACAGACACAGCCATTGTTAGCAACATTTGCAATGCTATACGCATATTAGGGAAAACGTTTTCGTCTCCATATTCAACTATAAACATAATTAGTTGCTCGGGACTTGATATTTTTTCCTTACGGCTAGTAAGCAGCAATCTACAGTCCAAAATTTCTTCTTACAGTTCTCGTCTATCCACATCAGAACTGTAGACTTCGCCAAACTTTTAACATTGATCTCTTAAGTGATTGATTTCCGTTTTGAGGCACAACCCTTCCACATCAAGCAGAAATCCAAATTTTTCATCAATTTTCATTAATCGAACGCTTCTTGTTTTCAATTCATTGAAAAAACTTTCGACACTCCCTTTTATTACCCTTTCCATTTCTTCTTTTGCTATTAACCCAACATCTCTAGACATTTCGCCATCCATTCTTTTTTTTTTTATCTTTGAGGTCTTTCAAATTCAACACCCCATTTGTTGCAAGTTTGAACTCCTTGTTTTATTGAGTCATTAACTAAGACTTCTCTCTCACTTTGGAAATAATCTTGGAGCGATTTCAAATCTAAAGCTGCATTAGGAAAGTTCATTTTAGGGTCCTGCAACCTCTTTTGAACACGGTCAATTCGGCCAAGAATCTTGTGAGAAAGTCATACGTTAAAATCATATTATAAAGCTGCTTTGCATCACTTTTCGTTTCATTTGACGCACTTTCGTCTACCATTAAGTTCTGAAGAACTTCCACTATTTCATCAATGAAGGTGTGTAGAGGTTTTACTGATTCTGTTTTGGCGCTCTACCTGGTATCGGAATAGGACTTTAAAGTAATAGGCACAGCATCTTTAAGTTTTTGCTATCGCTGAATTGATCTTGAGAAAAAAACGTAAAGCGCCTTGATGGTTCCAAAAAAAGTAACCATCATTACTTCTCCTTTAGCCGCATGTACGCCTACCAAATTAAGACTATGATTGTCACAATTGATAAATATGACAAAGTTGTTTTTTTCCTTTATTATTTGCCATAACAGCAGCATAGTCATAGCATTGTGGCCTACAACTTTTTACTTTCATATCGTCTTTTTCTAATTGCTCCAATATTGTTTGGACTAAGCTAGCTGCATCCTTATCGCTGATAAGCTGCACCCTTATCGCTGCATCCTTATCGCCAAGGAAAGATTCTTTTATATATACTGTTTTTTTTCGAAATCAATCTCGACATACCTAACTACCTCAGACATTTGTTCGGGATTGGCTAAATCTGGAGTTGAGTCAAACATTAGCCCATAATACTTTGCTTTATGTATCCTTTTAAGCAAGTTAGCACGAACAGTGGATGCTATGATGTGAATGAACTCGTGTTGAATGTTGGATGAAAGATATGTAGTGGATCCAGGATGGCTCTCCACAAATTTTAAATGATCTTTAATAACAGGATCAAAATTGGAAACTAGTTTCAGTAAACCAAGTAAATTTCCTGAGTTAGCATTTGATTGAAGTGATTCTCGGGGTCCTCGCAAAGCTAACTTTTGAATTGCAAGGTATTTGATGCAGTGCAACAGCCTTTTCAAAATATCACACCACTTTTTATTTTCTCTTTGAATTTGTTGTTAAAGTTCTGCATCAATTATTCCTCTATTGTAAAATATATTTCTTTCCAATTCATTCAATTGGGTAAAGCATTGTCTGTGGTTTTTTGAATTTTCATGTACATTCATTCTCTTAGGTGCTTTCCAATTGTTAAAACAGCTTTCTTGTTCCAAACTAGATTGGTTTTCGCATTTTAAAAAAAGAAGACAGCAAAAACAAAAGGCAGATTTTTTGGAAGGCGAGTAAACCAACCATGAACGCATCACTTGCTCACCGTGACCGTTTCCTCATTATTTAAAGAACCAACTTTTGTTGATAGAACAATTGTTAGTCGGCAGAAAAGGACCTTCGATGGAAATGTTTAAAACCATGTTTAATAATTTCAGTTATCAAGGGATCAGTTATGATTGCTTTTCCTATTTCTTCATTAAACTTAAGAAATCTGATGTCGTGTTATACAATAATTTTAGGTATGGAATTTTTAATAATTTGGACGTTTTCGGATATGAAGTCGTTATCTTCAACGTCATTAATCTTCATTTCTTTCTCAAACTCAGGCCAAACTTCTGTTTCTTCGGAAAGAGCAAGGATTTTTGAATTATAGCTAAAATTCTCCGCACCGCCATCAATAGATGTCGCAGCTAATTCTTTCTTGCTTGAACTTGACCCAGTATCTTCTAATTCTTGAAGCCTTGCGCTTGCAGAAATTTCTAGATTATCTGAAGAAGTCGTGCTCGTGCTCGATTTTTGAAAAAACCTATTAAAAACTTTGCTGCTTTTTCTTTTTCTTTTGCCTCTAATGAACGTCGTTTTCGACCTGCAGCCCCACTTTCCTTCTTTTTCTCAAAAGAAAGATTCATGGTTCTCAGCTAATCATTTTTAAAATTATTAAGAACTTGCTATATATAATTGAAAAAAGCAATTATTTTTTAATTACCTTAATATATCGCAACAGAATATTTTAGAATATATTTGTAAAAGATGAATCCAGTGATTCAGAAGGTGCCCATGCAGGCAATACCAGGCGCCAGTGTATATTTCAGTTTTGATTTATTTAAGGTGGCTCACCCCCTTTAAAACTAACTTTTTATTTGTAAATGTTAAAAACTTGTTTTTTGTTTTTTATATAAGGAAATCAACAAATGATAAGGATTTCCTTGACAAATTCGTAACCGCTTTTTTTAGCAAATTTTTTAGAAATATAATATTTTGCAGAACAGTTGAAAAGCATAATAGATCTAACACTGAGAAATAATTCAAAACTTAATTTATTTTATATAATATATTTCTTAATTTATTTTATATAATTCTCGCTTATTGTATCGCAACCGAGCCTCTTTTGCGCCCCTTTCAGGTTGGCGCCCATGGCACGTGCCCTGCCTTGCCCTACCCTAGATACGCCACTGCCCGTTTTAGACCATTCTCCCCTACGCAATACAGAAACAATAAAAAACATTAATTGTCTAACTGTTTATTGCCTTATTGTTGTCACTGTAAATATCTCCGTTTTTATGAGTGTAGAACGAAATAAATTACGTATAATTACTTCAAAAAATCATAGCAGGAATTATATAAAGGAAATCCGAAAATGCTTCTGCACATAGCACACCTTTCAAAAACATGGCACCATTTTTTTTTATATAAATTGATTTCACATGTGTTTTAAAATTTATAATTCACTTTAATTAGAAATTGAAAAAATCAAGATCTGAACCGCTTTTTATTGAAATTTAAAACAAGTACTCAATAATAAGGGGGGACTAATTAGATAAGATTTATTACTATTACAAAATTCCAACTGTATATGCCGCAAACTTTTCTCAAATAACCTGAAAAACTCTGAAAACCGATTCTTGGAAAAGATGCCCTGCAGATAAAAATTGAAACTTACAGCAATTTGTAATTAAAAATATGGCGCTCAAACCACTTCACATCTAACGCGTAACAAGATTTTAAAAAAGTATTTTTTGGGTAACAGTAACAATATATTTTTCGCAAATTAAAAATGAACTGTTAACTGAAATGTTAGTCGACTAAATTTAGTTGGACTAAAAAGTTAGTTGACTAAATTTAGTTGGACTAAAAACCTAGTCGACGAAATTTAGTTTCGGTTTTACTATTTAAGTTAATACGACTTTTAGTTTTGGTCACAACACTAATTTCGTAGGAGGGAAAAAAAAACATCATTTTAATAAAAAGTATTGATATATATCAGTACCCTAGAAGTAAATTTTTTTTGAGAGTTTGAAAGAAAGGAAATATATATTTTAGAAAAATTTGAAAATAAAACTGTAAAAGAAATTTTTGCATCGTCTACCACTTTGAACAAGTCACTAGATTGTGCATGTTATAATTGAGAAGTGTAACTTTTGATTAAGCCTAATTCTGATATGGGAAACTTGCTTCACTAAATGCTGGTCTAAAAGGCGGTGCACATAGCCAATATGTTGGAAAGTTAACATTCCGAAATAACTTCAGCCGAACAGAATTTTTACACAACATTTAAATGATCTTTGATACTGATACAGTCACCTCGCATGTTTGAGAATTATCTTTGAAGTTACGAAAGGTCTGCTATAAAATCTTAAATAACTGTAGTATTCTCAGTCTATTGTGGGCTTTCTATTATAGTTAACGAAATATTAATTAGTTAGACTTATGACAATTGTTTGTTATTTAAATTACTTAATTTAAAAAACTCTCAGTTTTTCATCAAATTAAATACTATAGTATTCTCTCAATGATTCAATGAAAGCAGAAATACTAATTCTAAGAACTTTTGCAAGTCATGAGTTGACATAGATCAGTAAAAATTAACCATGCTTAGCATTTAAAAAAGATCAGAGTGTGACCAGTGACTTAATTAATATATTCTTTGCTTTAGAGCAAATTTAGAAACTGATTTAGAGTAAATCTTTAAACAACGTTCTTAAGAGCTCTCAAAAATGCGTGCCAAATAAGTTGATGAATTTAGGTAAGGTGACAAAAACTACATTTTTAAGGAAAAAATTTAAATGCTGTAAATTCAACACAGAGGAATGATTAACAATTATTTACGAGAATCAGCTTAAGTCAAAACTTAAGCTCTGATTAATTTCAATACAAAAACCATAACACATACAAATAGAAAACTTTCAAACTTTTCCACCAATCAAATTGCATTTATAAAAAAAAAACTAAAACACTGCGACAAGTTTACAAAAATAATTGTTATATAAGTCTATGATCATAAAACGCAGACTTTCTTATTGTTTCGTATCTCATTACGCGCAATATTGTTTCTCGTTTTCAAGAAGAATTCGATTTCAAAACTGATGATGGAAGATGAGTTTGAAAAATATCATGAAAAATTTAAATTTAATATTATTAAAAGATAAGAATAAAAATCAAACACTCAGCTCAAATATTTACACCTTTTAATTCAACAAAATACAAAACAAAAACACAGACCTTTTAAATATATAATCTGTACAATATATTATTTACTTCGCAAACATCAACACTGAAATTGTCTACAAAATATTCTGCATTAAAGATTTTTGAACTATAAAATTGTCAAAATCCATAGTAAAAAAACGAAGAATTTGTAAGAAAGCAGTTAAAAACTCAGTCGTCATAAAAATTTAAGAAAGTTAAATGGTTTTCACTCGTTAATAAAAATGGTTTGGATAAACTCATCCGTATTAAGATTCTACGTAAATCATATTAAAATCTCATATAGTCAAAGAAAAACTTATTGACATACAAATTAATTTGTAAAGAACCATCATATAATGATGTTCCAACACTTGACTGACCAATACTTCTCCGCTTTCTTTCTTTGGGCTCTTCAACGATGTAATCTTCTTCGCTGATAACAGCAGTGCCAGTTACAGTGTATCCAGTAATATTTCCATGTATATCTAACAAATCTGGAGTTGCCCAAGAAAAATTTAAAACATTTATGCCAATTATGAGATCAAAAGAATAAATCTATGAGATCTTTTCTGAGAAATTTCTCACCTCATTGATAAATCGTATTAAAGCGAAATATATTGAGTAACTTTACAGCAAATTTATCGCATTCATCTTTAAAACGCTTCGGAAAATAATGAGTAAAAAATGTTCTCAGCGTTTTTAATCTTTAAGTTGTGAGCATTTTGAAGATGTTGATCATTTTAAATAGGAGATATGCTAATATGGTTGCTAATCACGAGCCTATAGAAAACATTATGTTTTATTTACCATCTTTTACAAATTTTTATTTTTAATTTTATCATAGTTTTAAAAAATTTTATCATAATTTTAAAAAATGTAAATATTGAAATGGATAGTCATTTAATCAACTAATCATTTAATATCACACTTTCTACTTTTTATCCAGAAGTTTATTTTTACACTATTAAATGCTAATATAAATATATATTGATTTCTATTAGAATATAGTTGTCGAGACACAAAAAACTATTTTAGAAAATCCTAATAAGTTAGGTATTAGGTATTCATACTGTGGACTTCAGGACTTCTTCTACAGTTTCGACAGTAGACTTGCCTTTAGTTTCTGATAACAAGCAGCAAAACAAACCTGAGAGTATAAGTGATCCACCCATTACTATAAATGGCAGTAAACGATACTCATACCCTAAGAACTGACTGACCCATGGGGATAAAGCAGCACCAATAATATTTACAGTTGTACAAACACCGATGCCTTTGGATCTACACAAAAAACTATTTGTTAAACACATGAAAGTGGTTTCATAAAAGTAATAAACTTGTATCAAAGAAGCAATAGATTACCTTACAGAAGTTGGGAAAAGCTCAGTTGACCAAATATATATGGCATTATAGGAAAGATTTACCAGGAGCTTTCCTGTCATACCTAACAAAATTCTTACCCATGCATAAACTATAAAGCAAAAATTGTTTAAAAAAGTAAAAAAACTTAAACTTGTTTAGAGGAGAAAAAAAAATTCTTAAAACAACTCTTATTGCTCAATAAATTTATTTCAACAAAACAACTAACATATTTTTAAAACATTTATATAGCAGTTAAAATAACATGAAAATATTTAAAAAGAAAAAAACAATTAAAAACTATTTTAACACAAAGTTCTGGGAAATCAAACATACCTGGTTGTGAAGGAACAAATGCCAAAATTAAAAAAAGCGATCCTCCAAACACAGATGATAATATAGTTGTTCGTTTACGTCCAAAGCTTAAAAGCAGAAGTAAAATGAATACATGTTACTTCAAATTTCTTTTAAAGGAAGAATTTTTTTATGTCATTTCAAAAATATATATTGATTTGCAATTGTGTTAATGTATTAGTGAAAAACTAAGGCTACATGTGCAATATCAAAAAGCCTTAAAAGTTACTTTTCAATATAAATAACATTTTCTTTCATCAATATAACTTTTTTAAAAGTAATATACTACTGTGGATATAAAAAGAAATCCAGAGAAATCAATTTTCATAAATGCATAAACAAAACAAAGATGTCTTACTAATTACATAACCATAAAACCATCATGTTTGCAGGAACATCTGCAAGGCTGACCAAGGCAAAGTCTGTGTAGAGATTCC